>NC_092064.1:8580000-8731245 GCF_039877785.1 Chaetodon trifascialis | reverse complement strand
TCTGTCAGAGGCAAACTGTTATCAAACCAAAGTCTTTAGGGGATCTTTCAGACGTTTGCGTGCCAGCTGAGAGCTGCAGCGCTGCAGCAGAGAGCTCCGGTATAATCAGAGAAAAACAGTCATAAATCAACGCTCTCTGCAGAGCCACAGGTAATCAGCTGGGGTCTGCTGTGATGGAAAGCACTGGGATGGAGTCACCAGAAATAGACAGAGGAGCTCTTTATTCAGGACAGAGACCAACAGCAGAGGAAACTAGAGCTCCAAGAGTCATTAGCATCAGAGTACAAGTACCACAGAGTATCTGCAGCTTTACTGTAAATGATCCACTTCTGGAGGTCACAGCTCAGAGAGCAGAGAGTGCTGTGTAATGTGGGGTCACATTTAGAAGTTCGATCAATGCAGATCTGTTGTGAGCTGCATCCTGATACTTGATGGATGGAAAGTCAAGCAGTGAACTTCCACTTTCAGACTTGTTCCATCTTACAGTAACTGGTCAGAGTCGGGCTGCTGGTGCTGGTGTCTGGTGCAGCTCCTCTCTGGCAGGCGAGAAGAAGCAGCTGGAACAGATCATGTGTACTGAGGAAGAAATCGATTTGTCTCCAGCATCCCAGAGCCAACAGTGGAGTTTAGCTGTGAGCAGACTGCAGTGCAGAGAACTGGACATTACAGAGTGAACAGAGAAAACAGGAGAAGTGAACAAACTTTGTTAAGAAAGCAAACAGGAAAAAGAAGAGCAGAAATATGTGGGAACACAGATCACTGCTGATGCACTGAGCAACAGTGTCTCCATCAGTTTGAAACTGAAGGAAAGGTTTTCTCTGACACTGATCGTTGTTCATTGATGCAGTGAGATCAGCAGTCTTCTCTGCAGAGCTCTGTCTCCACAGTGAACCAAGCTCTGTGCTCTGCTGCTGCTCTGTCTCTGTCCATGGTGCTGACTGGGAGGACGGATCAACTCACTGGACTCCAGTTTGATGCTGCTGTTTGAAGAGGAACTGAACACCGCCTGAAAATCTTGTCTCTGCTGACCTCTGTGGGGCTTTTTTCCTGTCTTTATTCAAGAGTGAGGTCTTTCATTTTGAGAGCGTGACTTATTGATTCCACGTTCAGATTTTGTCAAACCCTGCCCTCACTATCACTTCTCTTTGCTGCTGCTGCTGCTTAAACTGTATGATTGCACACAGATGCTTGCACAGATTTCTTGCGGTTCAGCTTCAGCCTGTTTCTGTGCACAAATCTAAGCAGAAGGAAGGGCTCTTTGAGTGTGAGGGCAGCATTTTATAAAATCTGAATGTGAAATCAATAAGCCATGCTCTCAAACTGAAAGATCTTGCTCTTGAATAAAGATCAGAAAAAGTCCCACAGACCTCCTTGCAGGAGATGGATGGACGCTCTTTGTCCAGAAGCCCCTGGCAGCCCCTCCAGGACGCCTGTGAGGAGCTGTAGTGAGATGAAATGGAGCAGAGTGGAGGGAGAGTTTTGTTCATGGACTGTTCATCAAGAGTCTCCAGGGAAGAAGAATCACAGCTGAGAGTCTCTGGTGGGAGATGATGTCATCTCTCCTCCTCACAGTGCAGCGGCACGTTCACCAACGTTCGCTGGAGGCTTTCACACTGACAGCCAAAGCTTTGCTGGAGGACAGAAACACTGTGGGCTGCAAATGAATTATGAATGGAGACACTTAGAGGTCAGCAGCTTTGAACTCAGGCCTCCGTATGATAATACATGAGTGGACGGCACGCTGTATAATGAATCAGGATTTTCTGTCTAATGAGGGAATGAAGTGAGGAGGACGTGTTTTCCCCTTCAGTGGTTCTGTCTGTGATTGCAGAACTGTGAAAGCTGCAGAGACTGTCTGACTTTACACACTGAAATAAACTGCTGCGTTTGCCTCCTTTCTTGCATCATGTGACGTTAATGTGTCCTTCCAACATTGGTAAGATTTTAGTATTTTGCAAATAAATTAATGACACAAGCTAATGTGAAATCATTTTCCACCATCTGCCCACAAACAGTGACTCATTCCAAACAGTCGTCTGCTGGAAGCTTTGCATATTCATGCAGTTTGTTGCATGGAGCCATCATTCAAACAGATTCTGTTTTCTTTCTGCCCACTTTTCAGTCTGAATCTAAATGATGTGTGTGAGTTCACAGTGTGTATATAATTCACACAGCGGGCTGTGAGATGGTCTGTGATTACAGTGTGTTAACTGATGTGACTCACACTGAAGACTGGCATCATGATTCTGTTACTCGACTTTGAAGAACCTGGAAAATGTAAAGATAACTATTAACACACACACACACACACACACACACACACACACACACACACACACACACACACACACACACACACACACACACACACACACACACACAGAGATCATGTGGTCATGAATCATGTGTGACAGCATGCAGTGTGTCTGCAGAAATCATTTACATTTCATCCACCTGACTGATGACTCCAACGTGAAACCGACTTCTCTCTGAGAACCAACAGTCTCACTTCACTGACTGTGACAGTAAACTATATTTTTCATCAGATTGTTTTGGTGGGATTCAATCTAACCTTTGCTTTGTTTCTCTTGTTGCCGGCATATTAGAATGAAAACAGTATTCTTCTCCTCTGTGCCTGAAATACAAATGAACAGTGTGAAGCAGGTGAGGAATGTGAATAAACCCTCCAAACGCAGTCACCTGTGCCATAAGGTCTCGTTTGTGGAAGTGAAACACAGATGGAAACTAAAAGGAAACAAAACTGACAACACAATAAAATACAAATATAACAGTAAATGTAGCTCCGAGCAGCTTGTTCCTTCTGTGTGAGGGCAAAGATCCAAAAACAAGTCAAGTCCACTTCATGTAGTGACATCACAGAAAACACCTGGTGGACAAACTTTCTTATTAGTAGAATTAAATCATCAGTTTTTCTCCCTGAGGATCAACTGCTTTCATATTAACATGTGAGGATATTTCTGACTGTGATCATGACTAAAGCTTTAATGTTGCCGCATTTGGAGATCAAATCTGACCATCAGGTCTGAGTCGAAGTATATTTCTGTGACATGAGTTTGGTCTTCTGTAGATGCTCTCACTGCAGCTGGAGTTCAACAGAAAAACTAAAGCTGCAGCTTGTGTGTCTCTGTGAGAACCGGAAGAAATCTGCTGTGAGGATTTCTTTGGGGTGAAACGCCACACGTGTCTGCACACAGATAACTGGATCTCTGCAGAGAGACCAACTAGACTCTCTTCACTCTGAGCTCTAACAGATATTGGTCCATACGGGACCAAGCAGCTCCTGTAGAAACACTAGGAGGACCTTTTTGTGTTTTAATTACGTGTGAAAAGTAGAAACTGCGGCACTAATATTATCCACACGCAGAGGACTGCCGCTCTCACACACTCTCCTCTGTGGATGAGTGTCGGTAGGGGTCGCTATTGTCCGTATGAAAGCAGCAGATGGAGCAGCGACAGAGTCTCCAGCTCTTGTGTTGAGCAGCATCGTTCAGACTGGGATTTCTTCCTCCGCTCGGCTTCGTTTGCAGCGCTTTCTCTTCTGGAAATTAACCGCTGGAGACGGAGCTTCGTCGGGAAGAGCGCGGAGCTTTTGCAGCTGGTTAAAGGACACCATGCTTTCCTTCTGGATACACACCGTGTGGATCCCCGGCGTCGCTTTCCTCTTTGGATTTCAAGGCAAGGGATCGTTTCATTCTTTTCATTTCATGTCCTGACGTTTTCCACTAGGAAACACCGGAGTTGAGAGGGAATTGACAGCTACCGTGGATGTTTATTGTGCTTCTGTCCGTCTGCCGCTGACTCGAGTTCTGAAGGTATGTGAAGTGACTTCCCTTCCTGAAAACAGCTGACATGACAGAGAGAGCTCCTCATGGAGAAGCCTGACACTTTACAGTCGAGCTGTGTTTGCTCTCAGTCAAGTTAGTGATGAGTGGAGCTGAGCTGATCTGACATCAGTCTTCATGTCCAGCAGCAGTGTGTGACACAGAGAAGAGAGCAGCCTCAGAGGCTGATGGTCCAGCTGCCAGCTTCAGCAGAGGAGTAGAGGAGAGCACCAACATGTGGAGGCTGTTCCACTGTCAGCTCCACTCACACACTGCATTCATTCCTCTCTGATGGAGTGTGTGTGTGTGTGTGTGTGTGTGTGTGTGTGTGTGTGTGTGTGTGTGTGTGTGTGTGTGTGTGTGCGCTTGTGTAAATTGTCAGATAAATTCATTTCTATCTCACTTTTGGTTCTCAGCCTGCTTGAAATACCTTCATGTCTTCACACACGTCTCTTCTCTTTGACTCATGATGTCTGCATCGTAGATTGGATCAGTCAGTCTTCCTCTGGTGCTGCTCTTGTGCTGGCAGAGACTCTTATTAGTGAGGAGTGTGTGTGAGGTGGATGAGACAGAGTGTGTGTGATACACTTGAGTGAAGGGAGGAGGAGGAAACAGTGTGTGGTGTGAAACAGGAGGAAGAGGCAACTCTTGTGAGCAGGAGAGATGATGGCAGCAGGATGAAGAGGAGAAAGGGTGGATGGAGGATGAGGAAGATTTAGTTTTCTCGTCTTCTCTTGTCTGCTTTTGTAATTAAATGTCAGCGATGATGCTCTCCACACTGGAAGTCCAGCGGCTCTGAAATGTGAACGTTTGGTAAAATGATCGATCGGCTGCTCAGTTTGACGTCATGAGGAAATCAGTTTGGGTGAGAAAACACTGTCAGGTCTTCAGGGTCAGTGTTTGAACCAGCAGTGAGCAGTTGGTCAGTTCAGGAGTTAAAGCGTTTCTGTGCTCAGTGGAAATGAAAACACTGATGTTTCAGACCAACATAAAGACCTTCACCTCACGCTGATGTTCCTTTAAATGATAGAAATCACTGGATTAACATCACACTCATCTGTTCATGAGTTTTGTGTTTGTGTGTTTATAAAAGTTGTTTGGATTCAGAACAGGAAGCGAGTCTCTCTGTTGAGGTTATTTTCATGTCCAATGAGCCTGAAGTGCTTTTCCTCCCTGTCATGTCTTTAAACGTGGAGCACTCAGCCCCTGTAGGCCTGAAAAGTGTCTGTAAAAGGTTTTTCTTCTTCACATCCAGCAGAAGCTGGACAGTGTGTTTGCAGCAGCAGTGGTTTGAGACATTTCAGTTCATGTTTTCATGTCTTTTGATTTGCTCTGTGAATCAGTCCGCTGCTGAGCAGGAGCCTTTTTACTGGGAGAAGCTCCCACCTGATCCTCCATGTTTGCTGATTGTTTGTTTTCCAGGATGCTTTTTGGAACAACAGACTGAAGCTCTTGAATCTGATGTTGTTCAGCAGCTTTTCACAGCTTCACACCAGCACAGGAGCTCAGCACATAAACACACATGAAGCACACAGACACACAGCAGTCAGAGTGGACAGAGGGTTGATATGAAGGAGGACATCATGTAAGTTGATGAGTCAGAGACACCAGGACCAGGACAGACCTGAAGTCCAGGTGCTGACTGGACTCACTCGGCTTCTCTTTGTGTGTTTTTCTCTCTCAGTAGTAAATAATGTCCTTTTATGCTCATCTGCTGTTCAGAAGAGAGGCAATGTGATAAGAGTTGAATCAAAGATCCATAGTTTCCCCATAGACCCTGTTTGCTGCTGGCTTTTCAAAGTGCAACCAATGAGCAGGAGAGAGACGGAGGAGAAAATGCTGGAAGAAGTGAACATTACAGAAACAGTTTGTGATCATCAGTGAGATCAACATGAGCAGCGACTGTCAGTGATATTCATGTTTGCCAGTTTCTTTCACTCCACAGTGGATAAAAACATCCTCATCTTCCTCTCGGCTGCAGCTTTAAACAGATCATTTGCTGTAAAAGTTGTGCTTCAGTGATTCTGACATCTTTTGGTGATTCAGTGTTGGTGGGTTCACAGTAGGGCTGGGCGATATGGCTGAAAACTCTATTGTGATATAAGTGTTTTATATTGGTCGATATCGATAATTATTGATATTTTTATGACCTATTTAAAATAAGGATCAGGAGAAAAATACATTCAATTTAAACATTTTTATTTTAAATTTAACCTTCCTCTGATTATAATCCCCTCAGCTATCAAGGCAGAAAGGAAAGGAAATGTCAACACAACCATGGAAAACACTCAAATAAAAAATGTAAAAAAAGTGTAAAAATGTAAACAGAGAGACCTGAGAACTTTTTTTCTGCAGGTTTAGTGCAGGAAGTTCACAAGCTGATTCACCTTCTGCTGAATAAAATGTTTTTAAATATGTGCAGTGTTTTGGAAACATAGCAGAAACTGAGGTAGACTTGACATCTGTAACATACAAACAAACAAACAAACATGATAGACAGCACAGTAACACTGACTGAACTATAAAACCAGCCTAGACATATGAACAACTTTAGTCACTCTTCTTACTCTAAACATACATGAACTATTCAATTATATTTTTATTGCAAGTGTGTTTAAGAAAAAAAAAAAAAAAGTACGTGTAAGAGATGTTTGTAACCTGGCTTCTCCTCAGTGCTCAGTGAAGCATGTCTTTAGCTATATGATATGCCGCTGCCTCCGTTACGTCTTCATGCCTTTTAGATGATTTGTCATCAGGCACTGAAGCAGATACCTCTACCTCAGCTGCTTGTGTGTTGGTGCTGCGGTTGGCGGACGTTGGCGAATACGGCTGCGCTCCAAAGAGTGAGCGCGGCTAAGGTGGTTAAATAAGTTTGTGGTGTTACTGGTCTTGGTGGGGACGACAGTCTTGCATAAGTTACAGACCACATTGGTCTGAATACGGTCCGACTTATAAAATCCAAAAAACTCCATACTGAGCTGACTTTCCCTGTTCTATCAGGGGTTTTATCCTCTGCATCTTTCCTGTGAAGTTCCTCACCTCGGACTCTCTGGAAGATTCATAGTTAGAATCTGGACACTTTTGTCCTTTTAATGGAACTTGTTTCCTCCTGAAGAGAAAGGGGGTTCGTCGTCAGTGAGGTCTCTGTTTGTGTTGCTTCATGTTGTTTTAACTTCTTACAAAGACACTTTACTCTGTCCTGGAGCACCAATGGGACCTGAGAGTACATTTAGCCTTTGATGGCTGTAATTATGTGTGTGTTCTGAATGCCTCCAGGTGTGTGTGCAGCAGCGAGGATGAAGCACTTTCTGCCAAACTGGATGGTTTAGACGATTGGATGAATAGTAATAATAAGTATTATTATTATTATGGCCTGGACCATAAGGCTGCTGTATATTGGAGCTCTTTCAGAGGAAGAGATGGCAGCTGAAAGGCTCGTGCTGCTGAAGGTTTGTTAGGTTAAAGGATTTGTCACCAGAGGTGAACAAAGCACAGGTGAAAGAGCACGAGAGCTCTGTTCTTCATGACTGTGTGTGGTCACATATCCACTGTGATCAAACCAAAAGCTTGTGTGCATTTGGACATCGCTGTGTCTGCAGCTGGAGGACGCTCCCCCAGTCTGTCTGTGCCTCACTCCTCAGGTGAGTTCGCATGTTTCCAGAGACAGAACATCACCTGACCTGAGCTGAACGATGTCAATACACAGTTGACCCTCTAATATTTGACTGATGATGCTGTGATTCGACATTTCTTCCAAACAGAGGACCAGGACTAAAAGGCTGAGGATGAATACATGTAGTTTTATACATGTAGTGTATGATGTTACACAGGGATGGACTCAGGATTTTACTGATACCAGTATTGGTCCTGTGCTCTTATTGATGCTCCTCTGTGATGCTGTCAGTGAAAGAGGAGCCTTTCAGCCATTCAGTCACCGACATGCGGCTCTCTAATGACCTCAGTATGTTTCATTTTTCTCCACATTTTAATAAAATGGCCTTTAACACCTGCAGCAGTAAAGTGTTTGTTTCTGTCAATGAAACAGAAACAGGTTATGGTGAAGCATCCCATAATAAGTGAGGCTGTGAGTAGACGGTGGTGCAGTAAATGAATCCTGACACTATGTGTGACAGTTGGACTGACAGCAGAAGGAGAGGCGTCCTCCCTTCAGCTGTGGTTGTTGTCAGGTGCTTCCAACAAATCCCTGCTGCCTGTGAACACAACAACAACAACAACAACAACAACAACAACAACAACAACAACAACAACAACAACAACAAAAGAAGTTCTCAGTATTATTGGATCAGAGATAATTCATAAAATGACTAAATTTTAGGGAGCACACACGGTGGACAGTGAATTACTTTTGCCTCAAAAATCAGTTCATTTGATTTGCTGACGTCACGTCATCAGAGCGTCTTTGTCAGCAAACAGCAGAGTGCTGAAAGTGTTCGCTTTCTGTCACACTGAGCAAATAAATGACGAGATGTTTGTTTCTGTAGTTTAGAGCCAATAACAATCAGAGGTGAGAGTGTATTATGGGATTACAGGATTAAAGCCTTTTGCTTGGTTTAAGTGTTCACCCATTAAATACATCCACACATGTGCTTTCTATGAATCCTTCATTCAAACAGGTAATCCTGTTGAAGAAAACACCTCTGATACTGCGTCATGCTGCTCATCCACATTTCAGTGACTTTCCCAGAATGAAGATTCTGTCATTTCTCTGGCTGATCAGTGGATTCAGATGTTTACAAAAGAGAGCAGAGGCCTGAAGCCAGCAGTATATTTCCAGTCTGTTGAGCTGTTATTGAATATGTGCCACTATAATAACTGGAGGCCTGTTCATTTCATGACGTCCAGCCGCTGATGAAGGAAGTATCCACATAAATTAGTCACATGATCGAGAACAAAGCTGAGTGAGAAATGCTGCAAATTCAGGCGGACAGCCTGCACTCATTGCACTGATCAAACCAAATAGTCTCAATTCTTCCTTTTTGCCTCTGCAAACAAGCCAGATCTGATTTTGTTTGGAGGACACTGTCGTCCATATGGACCGGACAGACAGCTGAGTCTGGATCTCCAGTTCCACCTGCGTCTCCTCTGACAGGACGTCAGTCCTGTTTCAGTCACATCATGTAGAAATTGACGTGTTGGGACACACATGAATTTGACATGTAGACAGTGTTTGTCCATGTCCCCCCTGCAGTGTGGACACAGTCCTCCAGTGTTCAGGTCATAAATCCAGACTGAGGACAGGAATGGTTGTGTGTTGACTCGTTCAGTCTGTTTCTAGCTGGAAGTCAATGGGCTCTCTGACTGAAGGCAGTGGATAAACAGCTTTGTTCCAATCTGTGTGTGGGAGTCAAAGTGTGTGTGGAGGCCTGTGTTTCATGTTTTTACTCTCACTTTACTCTCTTGTTGTTCAGTGTCACAAACTTTGAGTTTGTCTCCGTGTGTGTGTGTTGGTCCTCTGTGTGTGTGTTTCTTCTCTTTCACTGTGTGATGCCGTTTCTTGACTCATTGTGGTCTTTTCTGTCAGAACGTTGACTTCAGCTTTGGATCTGTTCATTTTTCTGTCCGTGGAGGTGAACTGAGCGTCCTGCAGTCTGTCCGTCCTGCTGGACTTTCACTGCTCATGTCCTCTGCTCGCCTCCTGGCAGTGGGATCAGACTACGCTCTGGTAGATAAACTCCTGCAGGGTCAGAGAAAAGACTTTGTCTGTGTAACGCGCCTCACTGCATTTAGTTGACGGTACTTTGACACATTATCAGGATATTTTGTTCCTGATGCCAAAAACCTTTGGAGCAGAATCCTGCCTCTGGTTCACCGTCATTTGTCTTTTCTTTCTTTCTTCTTTCTTTTCTCTGAACCTCTTCAACCTCTCCTGACCTGCTGTTCTCTGCTCTCTGCACCACATGTAAACTCAGAGAAGAACACATCCATGATGTCCACCAGGGACAGTCCATCATCTGAAGTTGGACCAGTTTTGACTTGCTGTCAGTTCGTTAATTCTGCCTGACTCATTGGCTGGAAGCTGTGTGTGGGTTTGTGAGCCGCTGATCTTCATCACTGCCTCTGAACACAACATCAGGTTTATTGTGTGATTCCTTTGGTTTGTACCAGACTGAAGCTCTGATTTGAAACATCTTTACTTCAGAGTCACACAGCAGCTCAGCTGTGCTGAACAGCCTCATGTGATGCTGTCTCTACCCTCAGAGGGAGGGGGACAATGTCTTTGTCTCAGCCAGAGTCTGCAGGGCTTGTTGTCTCTGCACTGGTTGGTTGGAGGGTTGAACATCCCACATATTCTAAAAGCAGAGGGATGAAATAATGGGGAATTAAGGGGGGTGGACAGAGTTAGACAGCAGACAGACGCTCTGTTGTCTTGTCTCTCATTTCCTCGTGAAAAGCAGCAGCTGAAAAGCAACAGAGGAGCCTGAAGGCATCATCCAGCCTGTGCAGCCACACAGCCTCAGGGAGGATTTAGTGAAAACCAGGGAATGACCTCTTCTTCATTCACCTGTGTAGCTGTGTGCTGTCACAGTTTGAGGATGTTTTCTTCCTCTAAAATCTACACATTTTCCAGCCGTTTCATTTGAGTTTGTAGCAGCTCTATAATTGATGCTGTCATGAATAATTGCTGCTTTTTCCCTTCAGGCTTCTTGGTTAGTCACTTGGTTGTGTTCATGATGATGATCAGCGTGTGTTTGCTTGACGTCTGAAGAAGTTCTAGCTGCTGAGCTGCTGTTGACAGTATTTATGAACGAGTCAGCCTTTAACAGTAATTACCGCTGTTGGAGATTATTGCATTTATCCCATTTTGTTCATTTCATGTCATCACTGGAAATGTGATGGAGCGACTTTTCCAGTCAAGAGGTGAATCAGCGTCATGTCTGCCTCTTCTCTCTCTACCTGTAGATGAGCATTTTTGAGAGGTGAAACGTTGAATGAGCCTGATTCCTGCCAGGTGGACGTCACAGTCACCACAGGAGGCTCCTCATCACTGTGTGGACTCACTGTCAGTGATGTTTGCACGTTCTAGTTTGCTGCTCAGAGCTTCATCTTCACAGAGAAGCTGTTTCTCCTCATATTATCGACTGAAAGATGAAACCCTGACGTGACTTATTTTCCATCATTCTGTCATCACTCACGAGGAGTTCCACGCCTCCTCACCTCTGTCCTCTCATGAGTCACAGCTGGAGTTTACGATGATGTCCTGAAATAGTGCTACTTATATTCTCTGCCTGCAGACCATCAGATGTGTGAGAACAGACAGATTGTTGGTCAGAGGAAGCCAGAAGTGTTATTTCACATTATCTCCTGTGATGTGAAGGACTCACTAAGGAGACACAAAGCAACAGCGAGAAGCTGTTATCAAGTGAAATGCAGCCATGAATCCAGCAGAGAAGAGGAACACTTGGCTGATTTCGCCTTCATGGTCTCATTTGTTGGAGTCTCATTTTCATCTCATGTGGTGTTCACATCACTGTTCACAAGGACTCCTCTGAGAGGACAAACATGTCTCTGAAACGGTCAGCTTCATTTGTTCTTTCTGGAGGCGCCTTAAAGTCACAGTTCAGCTGGATGTAAAGTGCTCACAGTGAAAGTGTTTCATGGCTGACAAACAAATGACAGAAGGTGGATCTTTGTGGGAAACATGATGTGAAGAGAAAGAACACCTGAAACCTGAGAGTGAAATCTTCACAGTCTGCCTCCTCTTTTTCTGTCTTTCAGGTAAGAGAGGCCAGTTTGACCCTGCACTCTGTGTGTGTGTGTGTGTGTGTGTGTGTGTGTGTGTGTGTGTGTGTGTGTGTGTGTGTGTGTGTGTGTGTGTGTGTGTGTGTGCGTGCGTGCGTGCGTGCGTGCGTGCGTGCGTGTGCAGTGATGAGGACACCACCTCCTGACCTCCACACTGGACCTCAGCAGAGACAGTAAGACTCTACATTCAGAGTGTGTGTCAGTGTCAAAGCTTGTTGAAGACTGTTTTGTGTGTTGAGTCAGATCACTGAGAACTGACCTCCATCATTTCCATCTGCAGTCCAGAGCTGAGTGACACCAGTGTGTCACATGAAGCTCTATAATCTCTCAGCTGTTGTCACAGTGCTTTGAATTGCTGTGTGCTGGACTGATTTAACACACGCTCTGTTCAGAGGTAGAAGTCGGCGTCTTGCCTCAACTTACGTTCCTGAATGTGCTGATGTGTGTAAAAATGATCAAATCCTAATTCCTGCTCTGCGCTCTTCAGCCAAACACTTTACATTTCTGTCTCTGACACAGCTGTTGCCTTTCCTGAGGTGATCACACACCATGGAGACACAAAGATGGAGCTTCAGAGAATCTCTCTCTCACTGCGTTTTCTTTCTTTGTCTCTTTGGCTTTCCACCATCCACCATCACATCGACCTCCTCATGCAGCTCAGTGACAAACAGGCTTCAGAGTTAGATTGGGGCTCCACTGACTGCTGTCTAAGTAGACAGTGGTGGGAGCTGCTGTGCAGTGATGGTTCTGGTCTTTTCTCTGTGTTGGATGAAGAAACCTGGTTGGGTCAGAGCTGCTGTCTCTGTCGTCTGTGAGGGAACAGCCGGTTCCTAAATGTGCTCTGAAGCGTCACATTCGCTAAAGATGCAGAAAGTTCTGAGCAGCTGGACGCCATGTGGATGCAACAACTTCACACTGGATGCTGAAATGTCTTGTTGTTCCTCTCCCAAATTATTTTCTTTATATTTATTCTAATGATGAGAACTGATGAGAGACAGGAAAACAACAAACAATGACTGCATCCCATTCTTTGTCAATGATTTACTGCTCCACAAACCACTGGAGGTGCTGACAAAAGACAGCGTTTCATTCATGGAACAAAGTGTGACGGTAGCTTATCTGAAGCCAAATTGCTTTTGCCGCTGGACAAATAAACATGGTGTTGGACCAGTCTGCTCCATCTGCCCTCTTATTACTCCACCTGTATGTTATTACCCAGTCTGGGCCTCGTGTTTGTCTCGTTAATCTGAAGCAGCAGCAACATCTCAAACTCATGTATATTTAATGAAATGGCCGAGTGTTTAACAGTCACAGATTCTCCACAGAGCAGTTGAGATTTACAGCAGTGGAACTAAATAACAAGATATTTTTGCTTCATTGATTTATCAGCTTTGTGTTTCCACGATCAGACATGACCGAGCTGATAATATTCTGATTCTTCGTCACATGGTGTCACTTCTGTTGCATTGATCCGCTGCAGGTGGTCATAACTGGAGCTTCTCTTCTTTAATGAGACTCAGTGCTGCTGCAGCCGTGTGAGCTGTTTTCTCATCAAATATTTGACGTTTTAACTGTGACTTTATTCTAACGCTGAAACGTCTCCAGAAGAAAACCTTGTTGAAGATGAAGAAGATGATTCTTTGATCACTTTTATTTTTGCAGCGTTGCTCACATCAAACAGGGAGAGTGTGTGTGAAGAGGAGCACAGTAACACTCTGTCCCAGTCATTGCAGCATCAGATCAGTGTTGTGACTTTTTATGGCTTTCAGACGTTAAATAAAGCAAATTAAAGGGAAATTAAGCTCCAACAAGCTGCTGTGTTCCACTATTAGAATGATTTCATCAACAGAAACACAACATCAAGATTACAACATCAGTTTATTCACATGTTCATCAGCACTGCCTTCTGTGTGTGTGTGTGTGTGTGTGTGTGTGTGTGTGTGTGTGTGTGTGTGTGTGTGTGTGTGTGTGTGTGTGTGTGTGTGTGTGCGTGTGCGTGTGTGAGAGAGACATCTGCTCTACAGTTCAAGTGTTGCAGCACCTGCTGGATGATTTTAATGGCATCCTGCCAGGCACACTGTGTGTGTGTGTGTGTGTGTGTGTGTGTGTGTGTGTGTGTGTGTGTGTGTGTGTGTGTGTGTGTGTGTGTGTGTGTGTGTGTGTGTGTGTGTGTGTGTGTGTGTGTGTGTGTGTGTGTGTGTGTGTGTTGCAGATTTCTACCTGCTTCATTCTGTAGTTTCTGCTTGTGTTTTCTCTCGAGCTCACAGTCCTCCTCACATTCTGCTTTATTGGTAATTATGTTGTGATGGCGTCCCTCGCTGTGTGCGTCATGTTGATGTCGTGTCTCAGTGACATGTGTGTGCTGTGTTTTGTTGTGTACAGCTGTAGTGGAGAGTCGTTGCCTCTGGCAGCATCTCTTCTCTGCTGCTTGGATTCATTCAGAGATTCCCAGAGAGCAGAGCATCATCAGTCAAACACAACTGTGTCACCTTGTGTTCCTCACAATGGTTCAGTCTCCTCTGACACGTTTCTCTGACTGTCATTTATTTACTTTCACACAAGGTGAACCTTCACTGATGACAAACAGCTGAACATTTCACTGAGCAGCTCATTGTTCTGTCTGGATGTTGAACACTGAAATGACCAACAGAGACATTGTTTAGACTGACGGCATCATTAATGTGGCCTTCACTGAGTCAAGTTACAGTTTCACTCTCAGACTTGAACAGTGTTTTTTGAGGTCAGTGGGGTCAAACAGTGGAGATTATTGTGGGTTTGTTCCCTGAACCAAAGCACCACACTGATGACTGACTGTCAGCAGTGACACATTCATCACAGTTTATCTAATGTGTTGTGAAAGTCATCAGTGTGATATTAGAGCAAAGTCAATGATGGTCAAAGCAGCTATTTGCTAGCATGATGCATCTCTGCTAACTGCAGTGATGTTGTTGTTTCACAGTAATGGATTCACTGTGTCACATCATGAACAGAGCAACTCTTCAGTATCAGCTGAATGACGACCATGTTTCTGCTGCTCGCTGTGACTGTGGGTCATTAGTCGGTCTGGTTCACGGGTCGTGAAACGTTCAGGTGCAGCTCAGTAGACTGATGTCGTCTCTTCTTGGACAGGTCTTGAGACGAGCTGTCAGTCCATAACCTGACTGTCCTCAGTCCATATCTGCAGCCTCCGTGCTGTCGATCCTCTCACACACACTTTCATCCATGAGGGGATTCAGCTGTCTAATACACAGTCAGTGAGTGACAGTTAGGAAATATAGTGTAATAATAATATTAGCAGTCAGTCCACAGCCTGACACTCACCTGTTCACTTCTGCACTCCAAACCATTACATCCATTACACACAGAGTCCAGTGAACACACAGCTTGTTGATACGCACACACATTTCACATCACACCCCCTCACTCGGGCTTTAGCTGTGTGAGTACAGCAGCTAAATTAGCATAATAAATTGATCTCACACTCTTCATCCAGCCTGTACAGCCTCATAGCTCCAAAGCTCCAACCAACTCTTCATCTTTAATGTGTCCCCTGCTGTCAGCATTGTTAGCATGGCTGACCACTCTGAGCACAACATGAATCAACTTGGCATTGTTTTCAACCCTGAGGACGTTAATAGCTGCAGATGGTGACCCTAAACACCAGCAAGCAGCACTGAGAGTTGAAATCTTCCAGCGGTATTGTTCGGAAACATGATTTTGTCATAAAATAATGTCCGCGTCATGTTTTGTTTAACGCTCTGATCGGCCTGCTGCTGGTGTTCAGTTGTAGCAGATGGTTAACACACAGTGGGTGGATGGAGGACTCTGGAGGTTCAGCTCAGCTCCTCCACTTCCATAAAGCCAACTAACCTGAAACTGAAACCAAAGCACAGACCGACCACTGATTTAAAGTCCTACTTTCCTCTCCTGCTAATGATATTGACTTGGATTTTATTATTCACAGTGTGAACTGCATCCCCTGCTCACACAAATAACTGTTATTTGGATTCATTGGAAATCACAACACAGCAGAGATTTAGGGAGGTTTCATTTGCTGTTAGTGTATTAAGAAGATTTTCATGTTCGTGAGGAAATCAACAGCTGGAACAAACACAGGATCAGCATCTGTGTTTAAGAGCAAACTGAACTCATCAGAGATCATCTCTCTCCTTTGCTGAGCTTCATGCTCCTTTACAATAAAAACATCACCTGACAAGCTCTTGTATAGCATCGTAGTTTTCTCTGAAGAGCTGACTTTCTTTGTTTGTCTGTGAGATCAGACTGAAAACATTTACTGTCCAAAACACACACAATCCAACTCCAGGCGTAAACTGTCGGTTCACCCAGAACGAGCTGGAAGTTTATTTTAAGCATTAAATATGTGGACACATTCAAAGGAAACATGAGGAAATAAAATATATGATCTGGTGATTAATATGAAGGAGAATTGATGAAATGAAAACAACATTTGGACAAAAGTTTCTCTTCTAACGCAGCTCGTAGCTGAAGTGTTGTCAGAGAGCTCAACACATACAGATCCCAGACAACAAAAGGTCACGTTCACTGTGAAAGGAGCCTTTTATGAGTCTGTAAGTTTCTCAGAAATGTTGCTGATCAATATCAGAGCACATTTCTGCTCCCACTTGTTTTTTTCAAGATCAAATCAGAGAATTGCTCCTTGTACTCTGGATCTCAGTAACTGGGCTTGCACAGCCTTTGTTGACCCTTTGATTGGATGGAGTATAACTGAGAGGACCATTAGGTCTCAACTCTTTGTGCTTCTCTGTGTTTCATTGCCATAAAGACGCTGACTCATGACACAGACTGAGACAGGCGTCCACACATCTGCCAGTGAACTGATGCTGTCCTTGGCTTCTGTGGATCATCCACTCCACAACTTCACTGACATACTGTAAATGTGACGTGTTCTGGGTGGATAGATAAGCAGGTTTGGGAGGTCAGTGAGTGTGATTTGAGCCACAGCTGCATACAGTTTCATTGTTCTGTCAGTCAGCATGACAGCATTTCAGCAAAAGAAAAGCAAACATGTGGCTGCATGAGTTTGTTTCTTGAGCGCTGCTGACTTGCAAGAACCAAACTTTGGCTAGAAACTATTTCCAAATGCAAACTGAGAGCAGCTCGTATTGACATAAATGTCTTTGCTGAAGACACTCTGGAGTGAAAGGTGTGTCTTGTGTGACCTGGTCGGTCTGACATTTCTGTCCTGCTCATAGCTGAGACCCTCCAAACAATCAGAGAGGAATGAGAAATGATTTATGTTGACACTAGTTCCAGTGTGTGATCGTGCATGTGTGGACAGTGTGATGCACTGTGCTGCATTTTCTGCTTCTCTTTTAATGTGTTGAGTGAAATGCTTTGGTGTGGCTCTTGGCTGTGGTAATGAGCTCTGTCACTGGGAAAACGACGCTCAAAGACAGACTTGAAAAATGGTAAAGGTTGGAAGGGAATGATGCAAACCTGCAGAGACACAGAGAAGAGGCTGAGAGACGTCGGCAGGGAGAGAAACATTCAGGGTATTTATCAGTCTGCTCATATAGCAGTCTGTCATCAGCCTCTCTTCTGGTTTTCACCAGGGTTATTCACTGCTCTAGAATCAAGGCCAGATCAGGGCACATAGGAGGTAATCCAGTTGCATTAGTGATCAGGGTTTCTCACAGCTTCTCACCAGTCGCCCTTTAACAGCCGCCTTTCTCCCCACTGACTGAATGCTTTGGCTCAAATATGAAACCAGCAGGTGTGATTTCCTGTAGTTGTTCATCTCAGAGCTGCTTTGGAAGAAAAAATGGTGTTCTGTCACTCTTCCACATAAAGAAGGAACTTTCTCAGCCTGAGCTATCAGAACATGACCAGTGTGTACCATGCTTTCTGTGTGCAGTGCATGCTGGGAGAGGCTGCAGCCCCCTGTAACCCTGAAATAGAGCTTTAGAGCATGAACAGATGGATGGACTGAATCAGGAAGTGTCTCTCTCTGGTCTTTGTGCTACTGTGTCCCACAGCAAGCTCATGAAATACTTGTTGTGCATGTTTGGGGTCAGTGTTGTGGTTGGGATCAGAGTGTGTGCAGTCTCAGAGGAAGGCTTGCTCAGCAGAGTTCAGTTTAACGTTGTGTTGAAACTGGAGACAACAAAAGGAGACAGGAGACAGACAAAGAGACATTGAGAGGAGACGCAAGAAGGAAGAAAAGACAGACCTTTGTGAAGTTGAGTATGAACAACTTCAGTTTTATGGTTGTTGCTAAATGTTGCTTTGTCCAACTGTCAGTATCTCTTAGAATTTGAAAAGAAATCTTGATTTGTTGATTTACTTTATCTTCTGATTTGTTGTTTAACAGGAAATAAAGGATCATTAGTGATTTTAATGTTGTCTTTAATGAGTTTTCAGGAGCTTATTTCCAGTAGCTGTTGTTAAAATGTGATTTTTCATTGAGGTTTAGAGCTGATAGGGAAGGTTAAATGTCTGTGTACCAATTTGTGTTGTGAGGTGTGTTATTCAGGAAAGCAGCTGGACTGAAGGCTTTCTGTGAGAGATGTTTTTTAACCTGCCTGCTCTCTAAAATAGCAACGGTCGTCTACAGAAACAGTATTCAGGTTGCGTTAGTAATGGTTGATTTAAAAAGAAAGGTCTTTAATGGGCATAGTCTTTAAAAAATATACAGCAAAGCTGCTTCAGTTATAAAAGATTAAGTGAAATTGAAAGTTTGTCCCTCACGTTCCACCATACTTAAGTAAATCTGATGCTTGGATTGTTGCTGTGTGACTTCCTGCCATCCAAATACCTTCACCTCCATCAGCACAGGACACAGAAAACACAGCAATAAGTCCTCAGTGAAGGAGGACAGAAGTGTGTTTGTCTTAGGAACAGACATGAGCCTTTAAATGGACCAATGAAAATGTTGCATGTGGTTCTGGCGTCCTTTAAGTCTGCAGATTAAGTGTTAATTAACAGGACAAATGAAGCGTGGTGGAGATATTAGAAGGATCCTGCTGCAGGTTATCAACAGCTGCACACACACACACACACACACACACACACACACACACACACACACACACACACACTAATCTCTGCATTTTGAACTTTGCTGTTTAATATTATGTTGAATAATACACAAAGACCTTGTTATACTTTGTTAATTTGCCCATTTAAAATTCTGTTTCTTTTTCAGAGTATTAGTTACTCTTTACCTGATACTTTGAATAACTAAATGTTGAGTATTGAGCAGCAACAGACTGCATGACGATCATGAAAGCATGGTGACAGCTGGACAGACAGTTGGCTGCTCTGAAGGACGAGCGCACGGGGAGTTCAGGCCTGGCAAGCAGAGCCGTGCTCTCACAAGAGTTCCCCTTACCATGAGTACAGACTGATTTATGGAGGGGACCTGGAGCCAACTGACAGGGGGGCTCATTATCCAAACATGGATGATAAGTTCATCTGAACAAATGATGATAAGAGAGAAATCTAGAGCATGAAGCTGAAGAAGAGGCCTGTGCACAAGAGCACAGACGTGTGTGAGGTTGAAGCTTCCCTGTTAGACGTCTGCAGGGAGTCAGTCAGCTGAAAGGGAAGGTCTTCATACAGACAACAAGCAGTTGTGGAAGACAGCTGGAAGCATCACCTGCCTTGTTAGAGCTGTTGCCATAATTAGTTTAAAATGTATTTTTGCTGTGCATCATAAAGTTTGTGTAACCAAGCAGAGCAGACAACACACACTGAGGAGTTTTGAGGGATGTGTGGGCTTCAGGTGCACCTCTGCCAAGTCATATCTGTAAAGTGAAGAGAAGAGCTCAGAACAAAGGTGTGAAATCCACTGACGTCACATGAATACTGACATGTTTTGTCAGTTGTCATTCAGTCTTTTTCTGACATTAATCAAAAAAGAATATGATTGGATGACAGCCAATGTGAGTGGGTTGATGAGAATATTGTAGGATAGACCCATTGTGCTTCCATGAATGAAAAAGAATCATTTACAGACGTTACAATACGTGCTCTGCCACTGACTCCAACATGACACTTGTCTTGTTGATGGATCACTACGAGTCTTATAGAGACTCCACAGAGAGGCCGTTCACTGAAACTGTGCTACACACACATGAATATTCATGATGAGCACACACAGCATGAACGATGACGATGGAAACCACGACTCATATCTGCAGAAATAAAGTGGAGAGAACAGACAACATGACTTCAGGTCAACATATGTTCTGCTAGATACTAAATAGAAATTGTGTTTGAATCTCAGTCTTCTACAAACTGAGTAAAGGCTGCAGGTTACAGCAGTTCAGCCTCACAATTCAAATGCAGCAACAACAACGTCTGCTCTTTTTTCAGTGACTCCTTTTCTCCATCACACCTTAAAGCCATGTATGTTTGTGTGACTTCAGTTTTAAAAGAATCCAGGCCGTCGTTCTCTGTACTTCATGGCCTTTAATTGAGACCGTTGCTGCTTTCATATTGTCTCTGGGAAGCAGCTGTGTCTTCAGGTCTGCAGAATGATAATAAAATATGGATGCATTGCTTGCTCCCCTTGTGTAGCCTCCTGCACAGCCCCTAAAATACTCCATTATTAATATCAATGCAGAATCTCCCACTTGGTGGGATCATGTCTCATCTATATGTCAGGTCCTTCTGCTCTCAGCCAGGCGGGACTAAGCTGCTTCTCTGTGCTAAACCTCATTCAACCTCTGACATTTCACCATTTTCACTGGAGATGAGATCTGCAGCAAAATGTTATCAGCATTTAGTAAATATTTCACACTTCAATTTCAACATTTAAAGGCTCACATTCCAGTTTATACAGTGATAATTTCAACCCCTTCGGAAAGAGAGACATTGATCAAACTCAGTGCTTGTTGTTGTGCTCAAGTGAGATCAGATGTGAGAGCTGTGGCGTGACAGCAGAAGGTAAAGCAGATAAGACCCAGCTGTTCTGTAGCTGCACGCCTGTAGATGAGGAACAAACCATTTCAGCAGCCCTGACTCTCAGAAATGATGTTTGTATTTTACTAAATTGTTGACTGAAGTGACTGAAACAGTAAATTTATGTAGAGCGGGAGCTGCAGGGATGTTTTTCAGGTGGATGGTGGTTATACAAAGTGCAGGACTGTGACAGCAGAATCCAGGGTTCAGGTCCAGACTCCTGATTGTGGTTAGATTCAGGCAACAAAAGTGCTTTGGTTAAGGTTGGAGAAATATTGTGATTTCAGTTAAATACCAATAAAAAATTGAAGTCTCCTCTCTCTGCTGACGTTTTCTGTCTTAAATAGACCTTTCTCTTTCTCTGACACATTTATATCCATCCAATAGTTGAACTCTGGTCTGTTGAAGCTTTAGACAAAATATGAAGAAATATCAGCAGAAAGTCGGCTGAACTAGAGAGGAGCAGTGCTGAAAACAGTCTGTCAGGAACAAATGAGGAGGTCTTACCCAGTTTCTTGAGCTGGATCTTGTGTCCATTTTGGCTCAGTGAAGATAGAGGAGTGACAGTGAAGACAGTTGTTGTCTTTCACAAGTGGAGTTCAACTTGAAACTGTACTGTAGTCTCAGAGTTGTAATACTTTCTGATATAGATCTTGTTGTTGTTACAGAAGATAAATCTGTAAATGTAGGGATATGTTGTATTTTGTAACAGCTGAGAGTTTGTTTCCACCAAATACAGAGACATAGTCCTCAGTTCAGGTTGTCAGATGGGAATGAGGTTTTTCTGAAGAGACATCTTATAGAGCCAAGATGTTCACGATGATGTCACATTCTAGAATGATGGTCATAGCTGAGCGTTCTCATCATGTGTTCTAGCTCCTCCAAATTCAAACAATAGGGGGCGCTGGGGCTCTGCCCCACCAGCTGTGGAGGGGAAAAATATCTTTGCGTTTATTTAATCAATGTCAGTTTTACTTAATAGTGTTTGTGTGTGTGTGTGTGTGTGTGTGTGTGTGTGTGTGTGTGTGTGTGCCTACATGCAATTTAAATAATTTAAACAACATTTCCACCAACTGACACTTCTTAAACAGTGAATTTCCACTGACAGACAGCGTATCATTCTCTCATGGGGTGCTCGTCAAAGCGCACCTAACTTTCAGCTAAATAGCCAATCCGGTTATGGTTGCTAGGGAAAAGTGATGAATAATTTGCCTATCAACGTCGCCAAATTTAACACCTGTGGGGCGCTGGAAATGTAGCCCCAACAGCTGCGTAAAATGCGTGAAGGTTTAGGATTGCTAGACCAACATGAGGAGCCAGCGTTTTTTTTTTGTAGTGCGACTCCCAGACTCTGTCCCACGGGGGGGAAAAAAAATACGGCAACAAGGAAGAGAGATGATGGCGATGGCAGTAACTACTGGAGTTCAAGAGCAGCTTCCACCAAATTCGATGAAATCATTATTAACGTACCCTTTTGCGAGACGGATGATGGAGGAAAAACTTCTCGTTAAGGAGCTGGGACCCGACAAGCCTGAAATGACATTTCCAGCAAACCAAGGAGAAAGATAAACTGTACGAACAGAGATTTTGTCGGAGCTGGTTCAACCGTAAGACGTGGCTGACAGGTTGTGGTGCAGCCCATGCACTTTTCCGTTTCCCCTGTGTCCTCTTCTGAAGTGACAAATGTGATTCGACTTGGACAAAGACTGGACTAACTGACTTAAAGCACCTCTCTGAACGGATCAAGAAGCATGAGAGATCCAAAGTTCACATGGAAAACTGCGTAAAGCTAGCTGTGTTCGGAAGGATTAGCATAGCAGTGTAGCTAGATGATGGGCACCGCATTGCTGTAAGAAGGCACGACGAAGAGGTAGATAAAAACCGTAATATTTTATCTATTTGATAGCATAAAGTCTATTATAGCTGTAAATTGTTACTTTTTCTGTGAAACTGTAAACTGTGAAATTAAATTATTGTGGAACTGTATTCATTTTCCGGCTGTTCATTTGAATGCTTATGCTAGATTAGGCAGGGAAATCTGTCGGCACACCAGCCCCACCAAGAATTTTTTTCACCAGCTGCCACTGACCCACAGTGTCAAAAGTTGCAACAGAAAATCAAAATAAGGACTCGAAAGCTCTGTAGAGCTGAGGGGAACTGAGCTGATAATAAATCTCTCTGGGTTTGTCTCTAAAAAATAAAAACAACGTACACAGAAAGTGCAGGATAATAAATTATTCTTCATGAATTCTTATGTCAAAACAATTAGTATTTTAACATTGTACTGTTGCATTTTATGCACCATTTTAATATGCTGTTAATTTAATCATGATAAGGAATTAAATGATCCTTTATGATTCACTTAACATGTGCATTTAGCAACCAAAATCATTTAAATTACCATTTAATGGCATCACAAACATTAAAGTGGATAAACTCATTAAAACATAACAAGTTTAACGTTAAAAACGATGTAATGGTCCTGGACACAGTCACGCCATTAGCCAGAGCTAGCGTTTAGCTTAGCCATTAGACATTAGCAGTTAGCGATTAGCCGCTAGCGATCTTTTCAGATTATACAAACAATGCTACAGTTGCACCAAAGCATGTAATGAACATTAGAGCACATTTTCACAATCACCGGTTGGTTTTTATGAAACTATCTCGACTCAGCAATAAGTTTAAAGCAGCCTTCCTTCACCGCAGCTAACAGCGACATAATAGCAGACATCAGGGTCGCTCACCAGAGCCGTTTATTCCATGTGGGTTACACCTATATTATCTGATAATGGAACATATTTTCCCATGTCAAGTGACTAATGGAGACAACAGTTTTTTAAATTTTTTTTTCAGTGTTGAAGGAGAGCGCGACAGCCGGCAGCCACGAAATGCACTGCCATTTAATCCCTGAAGATGTTTGCGCACTGTCAGTGTCCGTCAACCAAAAGCGCTTGTTTTTGTCACTGACAGGCTCGGGTTGTTAGAATAAATGTCTGATGATTATAGAAAGGATCCAGACAAAGTACTCCCTTGTTAAAGAGGAAGGTCTATTTTTGTTTGTCCAGAAACAGCTGTTTAATCGTTCTAACAAAAGCCACCAGAATCATCTAAATCTGGAATAATTTTCACTGGACATCATGACTCGAGATGCTAAACTATATCGGACTTCAGCAGATTTTCCTGGTAACAAAAACAAACAAACAAAGGAAAAAGAATAATAACTGAACAACTGAAGCACTGGAAACAATTCTGAAGTGAAGACAGGTGATGATGGACTCAGAGGTCATGACCTTAAGTCTTTGAGTTTGTGTGTAAGACAGGATAATAATAGTATTTGTCACAAACACATAGGCTATTGTACTGACTGTATTTTGTGAAAATGGGTGAGTTCAGCATGTGGAAAGCTTGAAGTGACTGTTCACAGCAGAGGTGAAGTCCTTGAACTGAGCAGAAGTGATTAAAGAAAAAAAAATGAGTGATTTACATAATGTTTGGTCGACTCCTGAAATGCTGCAGAGTTCATGGTTGGATGTCTGAACAGTTCTGCATGTCCTGTTCTGAAGAAGCTGAAGAAACATGCTGTGAATGCTAAGATTAGTCTTTGCATTCTGCTGCTTTTACAGTCATTTTAAACCAGATATCAGTTTGAAAAGTGAAGTCCTCTGACCACACCGAGCCATTCTACTGTCTGTGAGAGTCTTCAGAGCTTTGGTGAATAAATGGAGTGAAGAATAAAGTGGAAAAGACAGACAGACTGCTTCTGACCAAACAGAAGATGCTGACAGGGCAGAACTTCTCTACTTTCATTTATTGGAGTTGATAACGAGATCAGTCTTCAGAAGCAGTTGATGATCTCAGCTGGACCTCTATTCAGTAACAATCAGCACTGATTCATGTTCACTCAGAGGGTTATAGATTCAGGGTCAACTGCAGTTCATTTCCTGAGTGCACAATCAATCGTGGTTGTGATGTCTCTGATATTTTGATATGAATCAATAAGTGACACAGGCGGCGTGAAAGGTTCTGAAGAGGAACCTTTAGAGATTCCTCATCCTGAACCTCACGAGGCTCAGAGACTCGACCAGTGTTGTTACCATCATCTTCTACAGTCCACCTTTATCTCTGAATGTTAAACACACTCCATGGTTCATTTCACACCAGGACTCTGAGGTCGAAACCTGATTGTATGATTTTATGAAGTCATTTTCAGCCTGATGTTGGTGTCACATCAAAATCCATATTTAGTGTGGAGGCTACAGTCTGGGGTGTAATTGGAAGGAAAGGTGACGCTGAGTCACCCTTTCAGCCAATGAATGAATGAATGAATGAATGCTGACCTGCAGCCTGTCAGGGTTCACTGTGTCCTCCCTCCAGTAACCAGATTAAACAGAGAGCAACAACAAGCTTTTTTGATGCTGTGCAATGCTGTTCACTGTGTTTTAACCCAGTCCCTCTCCTGACCCCTGTCAGCCTCACGGAGCGCAACCTTGGACCTCTTGAGTCTTTATGACATTTAATTAGGTAGTGGCAGTTTAAGGCTTTCTCCTGCAGACGTTTGATGTTAAAGAGTTGCAGTAACAGATGATGGTTTACAATTTTGGATAATCAGCACCTTCACAGCAGATTTTGGGGAAACAGAGAGAGGTGCTTCAGGAGAGAGAGCAGACTTGTAGATCAGAGGAAAGATTTAAAAGTTGACCAGACAAGAAACATGACGTGGATCAGACTGATGAAGGAGAGTTTTCTCCTCTGTTATCGTTCCTGTTTCTCATCTTGCTCTCCCTCTGTTCTACTTTGACCTCCTCTGTCCCTCTTTTTCTCATCTATCTATTTGTGTTGCAGAGGTGTGTGAAGGTTGTCTGTCTGTGGTGACACACTCTTGACTTGATCAGACTGCAGAGGAATGTGGATGATGTTTTCTTTTGAGAGATTTAGTGCCAATTTTTAAATATCTGTGACATAAACTTTAGAGTGAGTTCATACTAATGGACCTGAGCACAGTTAACATTTGGTTCTGTCCAAGGACAAAATCTGGACTTGTTTTGAAATCACTGCAGTGTCCTTCTGTCTTTAGAAACAGTTCAGGTCACATCCATCCATCCATCCATCCATCCATCCATCCATCCATCCATCCATCCATCCATCCATCCATCCTGCAGCAGTTTCTCTGTCTCTCAGTGTGAGGAGAGTGCTGTTGTTTGGTGTTTGATCTTGGTTCCTCATCTTCCTCCTCTTGGCTTGTCTGCATATCAAAGCCTCCAGCTGGAGCCCTGCCTGCTCTCCCAGACCTCAGTCAGCGTGTTGAACGTGTTCTTTGCCCTTCATGTATTCTGCTGTTCATCTTTGTTTCTGAATGGGAGGATGGTGGTGTTGAATGTTGGGGTTTTGAGAATATTTAGACACTCTCACCAAAGGATGTGATCACCCAGCAGGCTTTCTAATTTTTGTTCAGCTACTCTTCCTCCTTTTTTTCTAAAGGAGATTGTGGGAAACAGATGGAGGAGTTTGTGGTGAAAAGCAGTTGTTTAATCATTTTTCCTTTCATGTAACAGAGTGAAGAGTTAACTAAGGCTGTGTTTTAACTTGACAACAAGCAGAAAAGTGTTGAGGAGCAGCAGGAACAAGACAAGAAAATAAACCTTCAGTGGTGAACTGAGACCCGTTAGACACAATGATGAATGCTCAAATGATGAGTAACCCCACCTGAAACTCAGTTTGTGCAAACTGATAGTGGCAAAAGTAGAACTTCTCTGAAAGACTGAAATGAGTTTGATTTCTAGTATAATGCTCAGAGGCTGCTGCACAGCAAAGGCACAAAACTGGGAAAGACTCAGCTTCTCGTCTAGTTTGTTCTGTTGAGTCCAGAAGCTGTTTGTCACCAGAGGTGGACATTGTCCATGTTTGTCTGTCTTGCCGCAAGTGTTTTCACCAGGAGGGACGTCCACGCTCACTGACTTTGTGTCTGATGTTGCCCTGAGTCAGCACACTCTGGCCCCGCCCCCGAGCCCCACGAAAGCCATTAGCTTCCAACATTTGATTAAACATGGCCATCGATTCCTACAGGAAATGAGTCAAGTTCAGCATCACCTGATCAGAGCGTTCAGCTCCCTAATGGAGAGAGAGAGAGAGAGAGAGAGAGAGAGAGAGAGAGAGAGAGAGAGAGAGCAGGGGTGGAGAGAGGGATTGTGGGAGTAGGAGTTCACAGTAACAATGGAGGGATGAGAGGTGGGAGAAGATGAAACAGCTTAATGTCAAATACAAACAGACACAGTCAGAAACATCCAGCAGCCTATTGTTCCTGAGTCATTGCAGCTTCCAGCAGCCTGAGGGCTTCACATATTGTTGCTTCAGCAATGAGGAGTGAAAATGTTTAAACATAAAGGCTGCTCATTTTATATCTGCTCTCTCGACAGAGGATGCTGAAAATTCATGAACCTCATTTATTTCTGCTGTACTTCATATTCTGCAGATGCCTTTTGCTCCTGCTTTTACAGTTTGAAATGTCCCATTATGTCCCTTTATTGTCAAATTTAGATGGAAATTGTCTGATATATCCCTCAACATGATGTCTTCCAATGATGTTGAAAGAAAAAGGTGTATATTATGTTGTTGACTGTGTTTTTAGGTTTGATGAACTGCATTTCAGTGGCTGTCCCTGCAGTGAGTTGCTGAGAGCTAAAATCTGACTGGACACAGTGACAGGTGAAGACACACTATGTGTCCCACCCAAGGTCCACTCTCCACTGATTGTTCAGCATCAGGGTCTGTTGTTTTAATGTTTGTGTCGTGCTGGCAGCGTCAGGAGAGGCTCCAGGAGTGGATGTGACCCACAAAGAGGTGAAGGGAGACACAGCAGGCAGGAGGCCAGGAGAGAGAAACACAACACAATCCTCTGCCAAGGTTACACACCTACACAACTGCACACACAGACACACTGCCAGAGGTTACTCAGCTGGCTGCCATAAAGATTCCCACTATTAAAGCAAGTGAATGGCATTAGCAGCCTCTAGCCATGGCAAAGGACCAGGAGCAGCCTGTCACAGCAGGAGAGGCCATGATAGGAACAGTGAGGGAGCAAAGAGTCATAATCTGTCCCAAAGGTAAGATTCAAGACTGGCACCGACAGAGATGGAGGTTTAAACATGACATCCTGCCACTGTGGACGCATATTGGCAGATTTTGGCTTGTTAGTAAGCAAATGTCAGAGTGAGTATTTAAAATCCTCAATCCTCATGTAGTTTTCTTCTTCAGAGAAATGTGTTAAGAGTAAGAAGGTCAGCTGTGACAGCCAGTCAGTGATGATGAATCACAGATTACATCTGAGTCCTCAGCAGCTGTTGAGTGTAGCTTCATGTCCAGCATGAAACAGCAGAGAGCAGAAGCATTTGATTGGCTCGTAAAGAAAGTCCCACATCAACTGTGAACGCTGACTTGTAATCGTCAGGTGACCAGAAACATGTTGCTGTGTGTCTGCTGGATGGCCTCTCAGTGAATAACTTTAACATGGCAGCATAAATATCACCTCAAGCTGTTCTATTAGCAGCATCACAATGTTTCCTCTCGTGTGTTTAGATGATGGATATGTGATGAAGTCCGGAGGCCTCGTCCTCTCTGCTGGACCTGAAATGTAAATGCTCATCGAGCAGCTCTAAATACATGTAATCCAGCAGAGCCCTGGGGGGGCAGCATTAGAGAGGGAGATGAAACAGACCCTCAGTAAAGAGGCCACACAAGGCTGACTGCACTTCACAAACATGACGCTCATTGAGTTCACACCAACTGTATCGTCATGTCTTTTGTAGAGGATGGACGACTGTCAGCTGTTTAAAGCACAACGATGAACAAGAAGCAGGATTATTGTGGACATATTTAAATGTAACATAATGTGTGACTGCTGAAATGAAAGACTGTTAAAAAGTCATTTATTTAGCTTTTAGCTCCAGAAGTTGGAGAATAAAGAAACAGATCCAGAGTAGGGATCGACCAATTATCGGCCTGGCCGATAATATCGGCCGATATTTGCCATTTTTTTGATCATCGGCATCGGCTGTTTTTTCCACCGATAAACGATAAAATTAATTAATGTATTTTAAAATGTGCTCCGTTGGCTCCTATACAGCCGTCTCTCCGCTTGAAGTCACCATTCTTGCCTGTGTCCCGCCCACAGCCCTCACTGATTGGCTACATGGCACAAGTGAGTCAGTGACAGCCAATCGACACTGAAGCCTCTACATTCAGCACCACAGACAAGGAGAAGCAGACAACTGCTCCGGTGATCCAGCGGAGATAAGGCAATAGAGTCAGTCGAAGTTGCAATAAAAACCCTCTATGATGAAGTTTTAAAAATACTACAACCTCGTGATAACATGCAAGCCCAGAGCTGACATTTCACTGACCTACTTGTCTAATCACATCAAGCATACGACGAAAAAAAAAAAAAAGACGTAACCAAGTGAACATGACCTGAAGTTACTTCCTTCATAAAAAAAAAGACATAAGGACATAGCGGTAGGTGGACTATAGCAAGTATAAGGGAGGAAAACCTGCTGAATTCCGCTGTTTGGCTCTGGAGATGAAACTGTTCACAACTTCAACAAGGCTTATACCATGGTCTGAGTGAATACTCGATTCTAAATGGCTGCAGGGTGTCCGTTAAAAAGTGTTGTAGGACACCTATAAAAAAGTTCTGATCAAATAGCCTGATTGTTCTAAATTACTGAGGCGTGAACCGTCCGATGCACGCCTCAGCGTCGTCCATCATTTCTGATAATGGACACCTTGTACCTACCTGCCGCAACCGCTGTATAGCTGTGGCCAGACGCACAATAATAATATAGGCCCTTTCGGTTACCGTTACTTTGGGGGAATAATAAATCTCCTAACGTGTCTCAGCCCGTGGGGCGGCTCCTGGTTTATCAATAAACAACACCGGAGGTGATGAAGTTGAACAGTACTCCATGCTTACGTGTCCTTCTTTGTTTACAGTCGCCTTTCCCTCAGCGCTCGTGCTCTATGATGGAGCAACGTAACTACTGGTGTTAAATGATCATTTTTTTGCCCGTCACTCGGAGATATGAAAACTGTGGTGCTGGCATGTCTCCTGCTACTGAATTGGGAGTACTCACTCAGACCCAAATTTCAGAACAGTTCAGTTTATTTTGTTGATGTTTCAAAAATTCAGGGAGCTATTTTATTTATTTATTTATTTATTTATTTATTTATTTATTTATTTATTCATTCATTCATTTGAGTGAGTTTTAAGAAATGTTGCTGGACGGCCCCTGCACTTTTTTTTATTGATAATTAAACTTAAAGGCATTTCAATGAAGATTTTGTGTTATTTTACAAAATGTTAAGGTCTTTTTTAGTGTACACAAAACAAACAGTATACTGTATTCATTCTAATCCCAGGTGTGTTTTTGACACCAAAATTTTAATTTTTGCTGCAAACGAATATCGGTTCTAAATATCAGCTATCGGTTTCACTTGATTATTAATAATCGGTATCGGCATCGGCCCTGAAAAATCCATATCGGTCGATCTCTAATCCAGAGTTGCTGCTTTTCTCTGATCGTCCCTGTTTGAGTCCTGTTGATAAAAGTTATTTCTGAATTCTCAGTGATTCAGATGAAGGGAGTGATGGAGGAGCTTTCCCAGCTTTAAAGACACTGTGACATTATTTTACTGCTCATTATTGGACTTTTCTGCATCATTGATGTGTTCATTGGACAGAAAGAGTTTTGCATTAATGAGTGGGACATGAAATATCAGCTGCTTGTCTGTCCTGGTCTCTCTCAGTTAAATATTGGATCATGTTTCTGCTTCTCAGATGAACTCATCAGGTCATTAGTGGAGTCTCATTTCATCAGATCAGGATGGTGATGTCATCTGATGGATGTTGTTCTTACTGTTCTTGAGTTAGTTTTCACAAGTCTTAAAATTAGTTCAAATAGACATTTACATGAAATATAAGTCAACTGACTCAACTGTTAATCATCTGTTTGCAGAAAGTTTATCTCCTCTGAATCCAGTTCAAAGTGAAGACTTGTTCTGACATCTGTTGATGTTGGTTTGCATTCGATCCTTCGGTTCTCTGAACTCACAATCACCACTTTTGTCACTTTGTGAGGCAAATGAAAATCTTAAAATGATTGTGATTGGTTGAAATCCTGCCAATTCAAATTCATTGTGTAGATGAAAACTCTGTGCAACACTGCCCATATTTTCCAAAGTGCACACTTACATTCTGTGAGGACCCTCAACCTTTCTCTTCACTCTTCATTTGAGTTGATGACCTCTTCATTTCTACATGCTGAAAGCTGCTTTGTTAATGACGTCTAATTATACTGTAGCGTGAGGTGAAAGCTGATTCTTCCATGTCTCCATTGTTGAGAGGCTTTAGATCTGATTGTCAGTCCACGGCTGACCATCTGATGTCCCACTGAAACCCTCTGGACAGACTCCAGATCTGTGTGAGAACCTGCAGCAACAGAGTTCAGGAGGAGGAATGATGTTCACTGAGTGAGATTCACTGACTGAACACTCACCAGTGATCAGATCAAAACATCCTGCACACAGTGTGAGAGACATGAGGGGTTGACTGCTTCTGAAATGTAGTTTCTGCTGTGAATGTATCTTCTCATGTTGTACCTCAATCAACGCTGGCACTGACCCTGCCCTCTGAGCACAGTGGATGTCCATTCAAGAAGAATGTGCAGAAAAAGAAAGAGCATGTTGCTGTAACCAGGTCACTTTTGATCAGATCAGCAGGAACTCAGTTCTCATGTGATGCTTTAGGTTTACAACAGTGCAGAGAAATACATTTCCAGGAAGTGAACAGTTTCCCTTTGCTTCTTTCTCTGTGAGATCATTGAAATGTCATTTTGAACCTCTCCAGTGAAGACCGCTCTGACGGCTTCATGAAGATCCAGCAGAGACTCGGCTAGAATCGATCCCTGTAGCTCAGCCAGGCACAACCTGAAGAAACAAACTTGTGGGATCATCACCTGAGATTGTGTGTGAGTCCACTGGACAAAGAGCAGGGACTGATCTGATAGACGCTTTTTGACCTTGACCATGACTAAAGAAACTGAAACATGGGAAGTCTTCTCTGTGGTGAGGAGCATATGAGAAGAAGTGGAGGTTCAGCTCAATGCTCTGTGCACTGCTTTCAGTACAGTGTTACTGCTCTTCAGGTCGTCATTGGGTCACTGGATACATGTCACTGGGTGTTATTTGCTCTGCTGTCTCAGCTAATAAGTTCATTTCTGCTGATACACTGATGAGTGTTGGACCTCTTCCACCTGGAGGGCTGCAGTGTGGAAAAAAGTCAAGTCATACCAAACAATGTGTGATGAATTCAGCTATTGAGGTTGTGTGTAGTGCAGTGTGTGGGACTGGTCCTCCTTTGGCAGCTGTTGGGCGGGGCTGGGGAGCCGGCCCGGACACAGCTGGCTCCTATCACAATCCTGTACTGCATATATGTGGGGCACAGTGGAGGGCTCGGTGCCAGATTATTGTTCTGCCTCGCTGTGGTATCATCGGCTCATCCTTGTGTTCTCCAGTGACTTAGTTATCACGTTGTGTTTGATCTTTGGACAATCACTTGGTTATCTCACCTGCTCTGTTGCGAACTCACCTTCGCAGAGGGTTCGCCTGCTCCCGCCATCAGTTTCCAGGCTCCTGCACCTGCTTCCCAGCAGCCTCATCACTCAACCTCACTCAGCCACCAGCCTCCAGCTTGCTACTGCCACCAGTGTCTCTCCCCGGCGTCTCCTCACCACGTGTCTTCTTGCCTTCTGGAGATTTCCTCACCACTAGATTCTCCCTCGTCGTCAGCGGGACCGAGGGCACGCCATGCACAATAAACTGTTGAACTGTATCTCCGAAAGTCTCCAAGTCTGCATCTGAGTCCAAATCACAACCTAGCTCACAACGCACGACTTTACGGTCCCACTCAAGCTCAAGCTCAGTGCAAGTTTTCTACAAATCGGGGAAAAAACTCTGCTATAAGAAGTTTTTTTTATTATTTATACACGTTTGTTTTATATTTTCATTTTTTTTCTGCAGGATGATTGTCAGACAGATTTATAAACACACACATGGCCTCACACTCGGAGACATTTTGATGTCCTTATGGGTGCAGTTCCTTCCTTAAAGTGTTCTGCATCAGTAAAATCACTAACTGTTTATGACAGAAATTGGTTTGAGCTTTGCAGAACGACAAATCTGCTCCAACGCTGGAAGTTTAGTAAATGGATTTCACTTTGTGATGCAACTCTTTCTGAACGTTAAAGAGCGGGAAGTGACAAGCACATTGTGTTGGTGTTCAGGTGGTCAAGAGGAAGCACAGAGCAGCTGTTGGCCTCATGTTGTGTGTTTGTTGTCAGGCTGCAGGAGATGCTGGATGCTCTTATTTTACACAGAAACCCTCAGACTGAAACTCTGGAGCAGGTTGGACTTTGGAGAGAGAAACGTGATTAATGAGAGCTGCTGGCAATAGAGTACACACATGAGGTGCTTTGTGTGTGTGTGTGTGTGTGTGTGTGTGTGTGTGTGTGTGTGTGTGTGCACCAGGTGTACTTGTATTTCTACTTGCAAACAATGGAATACCCCCTAAAGGCATTGTAGTCTGCAGAGACAGAACAGGAAACACTATCATTGCAAAAGCAAAACCAACCAAACATTCACAATTCTGTCACAGTGACCACATCTTTTTCTGTCCGAATGTATACATACATGCAGGAATGTGAGTGTCGTTTCACACCATTTAACTGGAGACCTGTATCATTTTCTTCTTTACTATACAAGTGGGGAGTATCTTTTTTGTTCAGTTCCAAAAAAATGTTTGACACACTTGAAGACTGATAATGTACATGTCCATTTTGATAGATTAGAGTGGATAATTACAAATAATAATTCCTAAACTAGACAATGACATTTACTCTGATCTAATTTACACCTCACATTACAACTGTTGTCCTCACCAGTGTAGTCCACCAACCCATTTCTTCTATTTTGTGGGAGGAGCTTTTCGATAGTATTTGCATAGCTGTATTAGGAGCCGTTAGCAAAAGATACCTTATCCAAAAGGAAGGATCACTTTATCTTCTTCAGAATCTTCACAAGTGTCTTTGGTGCCTTTCGGAACCGTTGCACTTGAAATCTTTGAGACAGGTTCTTTTTTCTACAAGATTAGGTAAGTTTCAAATGGCAAATGCCTGTTTTTCTTAATAAAAATGAATTTTACATTGATTTGCACCAATAGAAAGCCAGTTAAAAAATCTGCACTTCATAAATATATACTCTAATGTGTAAATATTAGGTGATTTTCAGTCATCAGTTATTCTCCAAGTGAGTGCTCCAGATGTACTAGTCATTCATTGTGGGGGCAATGACCTTGGATGTGTGAATAGTGTGCTGCTTCTCAGAGCAATGAAGGGGGATCTGCGTGACCTCCATCAACAGTTTCCTCAGATGAAAATTTTGTTTTCTTCCATCAACCAGAGACGGCACTGGAGGCATGCACACCCAGTGAAAATTAACAAAGCACGGAAGTTTCTTAACAGTGTGATGGCTGCCTTTGTTTTGTGTGGTAATGGGAGGATTGTGCATCATTCAAAGCTAGTGTTTGATAAGCCTGCACTATTCTTAAGTGATGATGTTCATTTAAGCTCTACAGGCAACTCTTTATTTTTAAATGATATTGCCCAGGGTCTGAAAGACCATGTTTTGTGAAGCTGATACTGGATTGAGTATTCACAACTGCAAAAAATAGAAAGGCTTTTCTTATCCTATATGATGTTTGCTTTTCTACCATTGTCTTCAGAGCCGAGAGATATGCAAAGAGGCATTATGCTGCAAATGACATTTGACATCTCTGTTTTTACTGTAGACAAATGTAATTGTGGAATGGGAAATAGTCCTGATGATGTCTTGTTTATTTAAGACATTTTGAAACTGAGGCGTAAATTGCGAGTCAGACTCAGATTTAGATGCTGGTACATGGAATAAATAAAGTGAGAACACACACATAGGTAGATTATCAGAGTTTAGTCTGTGAATCCACCTGGATAGTCTCAGTTTCAGAGACATTTCAGGCTGTCTGTGGAGGTTTGACTGATCTTAGTGTCTGATAGGCTTGCATGACGTGGGGTTTTTTCCCGGAACGCCTGATCCTGTGTGAATCCGTGCTTACTTTATATACTGACACCGAATAGGCCTTCATATCTGCAGTGTCATGGCCGTTGAAATAGCAGGTAGCGGTTGCCATCCCACCTGAAGTACGCATCTAGCACTTGTTGCCGACATCATTCCTATGACCAAGTTGGACTCTACTATATTCACGAATAACTCACTGCACTCTGGGTGGCCCTTATTATAAATACGTTGTCAAGCTTGAAAATGGTTAAGCCATTTCCCCTTAAGCCTTTATATTTTGTTACAAATAATTAATAAGAAAAAATCACATTTGAAAAATAATTATTAGATTATTTTGTAGAGATGATTTATTTCAATGGAATATAATGAAATATATTGGATATATTGGGATAAATTTAGCTTATTTCTTGTTTTTATACATGGATGAGTTTGAATGTCAGTCCATCCTATTCAAGAGGGAACTTGTGTGTCATTACATGAAGGGACTAGAGAATTCTTTTGTGATGTTGTTTTGAACTTTGTTCTGTAAAACAAAATTGCTGGTATATTTGCAAATCTAACTTGATCTTTAGACCGTCAGTGACTATTTTAAAATGTACATTTTGAAAGAAAAAAAGAAAGTCTTTGCAGTAAACCAATACTCATTAAGTGAATGAATGGATACAGACAGTCACACTGTAGTATACAGATGGAGCGGCCTCGAAATTCCCCTCCAGGCCAGAGGCCATCCAGCTCCCAGCTGGCTCCCAGCCGGCTGCCAGCCAGCTACCAGTCCCCCCCTCCTCTTGGGGGTGTGCCCAGAATCCACTATAAACACGCCTCTTCATTCAATTGCAGGGTGTCACCAAGAGATGGCGTGTCCCTCACAGGAACACATCTCAAGGGCAAAGACTTTTACTCCACTACATTCATCTGCTTTAGTAGGCTTATTTGTAGTTAGGCAATCACAGTTACTCAACTATTTTACGTTGATTATTTAGATCAACTTAGAAAAATATTTCTCGCACAAAGTCTTAAAAAAGTCTTAAATGTGTGTTTCCATCAGCCTGTTTTAATGCATATTTTCGATTTGCAAACAGAAAATTCCTAAGTTTTTCTCTTACAATATACTGTATGAATGTTTTTGTGATTGTTGCGATCAAAAAAAACCAAACTCATGTAAAAAAGTTGTATATAATCACTTCCTATATGACAATAACCATACTTCACATTACAGAAACAGTCGAAAAGATTCAGTTCCCATCTTAAAAAAAAACTGTTTTAACTTGAGAATGAGAAGCATCAGCTCAAAATTACGAAATCATGTGGCGGAGATTTGGCGCAGTTGGTAGAGCCTCCGCCCCATGTATGAAGCTCTCTGCAGCGGCTACGGGTTCGATTCCGTCATTCAGCCTTTTGCTGCATGTTATCTTCTTCGAAAAAAAAAAAAAAGTTACAAAATCATTCCTGAGTCATAAAAGTGATGTAGCTTTACAAAACAGCCTGTGACTCCAAGAATAAACAGGCTCCATCTGTTTACATAGAGTTTGCTTTTGATAATTATCAACAAAAATGATGACCTAATTTTACTTTACATGCGCTGGAACAGAGACAGAGCTGCAGGAGCAGAGCGCGTCATCTGGAGATTCGCCTATGTTTTCCGCAACAGGCGCGCGGCTCTCGGCAAAAATAGACCAGGAAGCGGCCAGTAGACAGTCATATTAGTATTGGTTGAATATGCGCTAATTTTTGCGATCACAAGATTTCCTGGTCGGACTGATAATATACATTTTGATGCATGAGGGAGGTGGGAAAGTTGGCTTATCCATAAATGTAATTAAGTGTAATGGAAACATTTAGTGAAGTCTATAAAGTAGCCAGCGACACAATATTAATATCTGTGGCACAAATTGACTTTTTAATTACTGGAGGAACGCGCTCCCCTCAGCCCTCCACCTATTTTACTGGCCATAGCTAGTCTGTGGGACAGTGGGGGCTGGGAGCCTGTTTGGCTGGCGACCATCCATTGAGTTAGAACAAAGGATACACTGTAATGCAAATAATGACTTTTCAGCCAACAACGCGGCCGGCTCGACACTACACATGCCTGACAGAGTGACAGACGGGAGAACATCATGACGCCTGTGGTGATGATGCGCGATGTGTCAGTGAAACTACAGGTTTACTCAGCTCTGAAATGTGCCGGGAGTTAATCGCTTCAAATGCACAAATGCAGTGAAGTTCACAAACCACCAACAGTTTATAGAATAGGATGGACTGTCTATCAGTGGCCATTAGAGCAGCTCTCTAATAATTAAAATAGATGTCACACTGTGCGGAAGAGCTTAATAAGTTAACAAGAGATTTGGCCACAACAGCTGAAACAATGAAACAATTGGATTTATACTTTATCCAAAATCGGGGTGCAATATTGCATGCCACGGATTAGATAGATACAGAAATCATCATCTGAGAAATACTCATGATACTGATTTCACTGTTTCTTGGCCGTTTTCATGTGTGTGTGTTAACTGATTGGCCAATAAAAACAAGTAGATTGGCCCATCTACATCGGCCCATTGGCCCTTTATGCCCCACAGCATTGTTTTTTTTCATGGGTCTGATTGGCCCATTAGGATTATTCATGATTGAATGTAGGTGTCGTGCGGGGGATGAGGCTTGCTGGCTGCGGAGGGAGAGTTGATGGTTGTAGTAAGAACCCGTCTGCCTGGTCTAACATGATGAAGTCATGTTGAACATTTCTGTTTCCCAAAAAAACATTTATTTGAGGTGCAGCGGCACAATATTAATATCAAACACGCGTGCACAACACCTGACGTAAAAAATGCATTCTTGGTGCGCTTCTGAGCACTATGTTTACCCGCGACTATAACTTTTTTAATAGTTACTGTTTATATTCATCGCGTGAACAGTCTGAAAAAAGAGACAGAGACACAGAGAGGAGGACACAGACAGTCACACAGACAGAGTGATGAAAAAGATCAGTGATAATTAACTACAGTTTATTAAGCCTATGATGTTAAACATCGCAGTGCGCAGTGCGAGCCGTCTGCTGCGCTCCGCAGCCGCCTGTGAAGGCGAACGAAATCTGGAACCTTTCAGCTCAATGACATGACTTTGAAAGCACCAAGTGACTTGTTTTAACGAATTTCGTTAGATTAAAATATGTAGAACTGTAAAATATCACTTCCATGAGGCTGTTCAGTCAGACATTAACAGATCACAGGCTGAAATTGGCATTTCATCCTCCCGTCCCTCCCTCTTCAGCGCACTGTAAATGATTTCTGTCCAGTAATATACTGTACACACACATACAGAAACTGCGTATTGCTGGTCACCGCATCAAATAGCGACCCGCAAATCTAAAATGCGCTACAAACAGGAAACCCACCAACTGAAAAGCAGAGTGGCTCCGCGAATCAGGCAGAGTATTAAACATTTAACTGTTTAGCAGTTCAGAATGCTAGAAAAACGCGACGCACAACTTCTGTTATTCACGATTAATTTTCTGGGCACAAATCACTCGGCACGTGGAGATGCGCTGGGAGCTTCTCCAAAGGTGGAGAGAGATGTGGAGGAAAAGGCAGGATGGGCAGATGAGCAGATCCAAGAAGTTAGTGAACGAGCACTACAATAATGTGGATGATTAAGCATAATTATATTTAAAAAACTGCACAGGGTGCTCTACTAGACAAGCAGTTTTTCTTACAGCAGTGGAGGCTATGTGCAGATCTAATGAACGACTCAGCAAAGCTGACACGGTAATAATGACTGCTCCTCCTGGTGGACTGATCGAGCAAGTGCAGGTAGTTTCCGCAAATGGAGCTTAGGGGCGTTACGAGTTGGCCCCGCGCCGATGACGTCATCGCGGGGGATCTCATTACAGTCACGAACCCGCCTACTGCAGAGCAGGGACCGGTCACGGACCCGCCAGGGCCCCAGCATGAAATTGGGGGAATTTCGAGGCCGCTCCATCTGTATGGAGGTCCACTCTTTGATAGGTAGACATCACCAAGTCCCCTCTTAACCTCTTCTTTACAAAAAAAACAAAAAACAAAACACATTTGAAGTAATATTATGGTAAAAGACCTTAAAACTAAGTGTAGCATTTTAGTTTTGTATTTTTAAAATGACCAGAAACACCAGTCACCATTTCCCAGGTGTTCTGTGACAGTCCCCTGTTCACAAGGTACACATGTGTGTGTGTGTGTGTGTGTGTGTGTGTGTGTGCGTGCGTGCGTGCGTGCGTGGGTGTGTGTGTGTGTGGGTGTGTGTGGGTGTTTGTCTGTATGTGTGTGTGTGTCTGGTGGGATAAAGTGGGATGCGTCATGGCTGACTAACACAGATCAGCCGTCGCTCTTCTCTCCACCTCAGAGGATTCTGTTCATCTTCTCTTTTAAACTCTCGCTCTGTTCTTCTTCTCTCTCCTCTCCAGCGTCGGAGCTTTCTCCCCACAGAGCGCCTCCCTCTTTTTGTGTCTTCATGTCGTTCTCCATGAGAAAATGAGCCAAGGAGGTTGTTTTTTTATACCACCACGACAGTGTTTGTCTGTTTGTCAATTTGCATGATGCTAAATCCTGAACAACACATTCCAGTGAAATGTGGAGGGAAGTCAGAGCAGCAAACAGCTCAACAACCCAGTTGTCCATTTCTAAAATACCTCATGATTTTGTCTCAGAACTCCTTAACTGTGAGGTGGAGAGCAAAACCTTGAATTCACTGTTTCAAGTTCATCTTTTAATGTGCGGTAGGTCCATTTCTGCCTGAAGTCATTCACCATGATTTACTTTTTGTATTATTTTCACAGAGCAGTGGATCAGCCTGACCTCGCTCTGTGCAATTCCAATCAAAGTCTGATTAAAGATGCACACATCTGCTCTTAGTGGTCATGCAAATCAAGAATGTAAATTCTAACCATTTTCTTCAAAAACGACAAATTTCAATGATTGTGCAGCCTTGTTAAAGGACGATCTCTGTTATTTCTAGTTTTATGTGCAGTCGATGATAAATGACTTGTTCACTTGACGCAGTGCAGCACCTGGATGGTTCCCTACCTGTCTGTCAAAGACATCTATTGGTTAACTAGCTGTTCATTGTTCTGCATCATGACGTCCTGCTGGGAGCTCTGGGGAGTTTAACAAGACCGTTTAACAGCAGCAAACAGGACGAGTGAAGACAAGGACGAAGCTGCAGAGGCTGTTCAGTGTGTATGAGTGGAAAGATGACAATAATGATAAAGAGGTGATAACAGAGTGAGTGGCAGTGAAACTCTGTGGTTCTTAGTTCAAATGTTCACTTTAAAAACTTCATCATTCAGAACTGCAGAGGAACGAGAAATAACTGAGACACACAGAGACAGACAGGTGGGACAATAAAGACAGAAACAGACAAGTAAATGCAGAGAGACAGTGTTCAGTTATTGTGTGAATCAACTGAACTCAGATCAGTGCTGCTGGGTGATTTGAATGTTGGAGGAAGAGCTTTGGAAGAACAGACAGAGTGACAGCAGTGGTGTTACTCTGAGAGCCAATCACACACTGTTTATCCTCTCATCTCACTCTGTCATTGGTTCAGTCGTCTGCTGAGAGAAAACCCCTTCTGTTTTGATTGATACTGACAGGAGATCAGATCCAAACTCTGAGCAGAGAAAATTCTACAAACATCATCTGCAAACTTGATGTGTCTCTCCTCAGACAGACAGCAAGCAGAGTGAAGAAGGTTAGTCAGGATGGTGTTTGGTGTTCTGAGAAATCAGCTTACTGATCCGTCATCTGAAGATAAAATCTGCTGGACTGTATTCACAAGAATCTGCATTATGTTTAAAGTGAACGACACTACAAAGGCTCCATGAACGTCTTTACAACAACCAGATTAACATTTAGCCTTTCAGCAAGGTTCAGTGGGAGTTGGATTTTACACAGTCACTCACATTTATTGAGCTTCAACCCACTATGAACAAACTGTGTGTGTATATAAGTGTGATTCCTGGAAACCTTAAAGCAGAAAGTAGCTCTGCAGTGAAGTGGACCATTATAATGAAATTCTGGAGAATAAATTCTAATGTTCTTCTTGGTTTTCACTTCCAAATGAGAGGGTTAGACTGGGCCAAACTGCACCTTGTTAAAATCAGTCTGAGGCTTGTTTTTATTTATTTATTTATTTAATGGTCAGAGCAGATTCATTGTGAACGTCAGTCTCTTTTTGTGCTCTGATTGTTTCAGTATCCACTCTATAATACACACACACGTTACCTTCAAAGACATCATGGCCTTGATTATTTCTTCACATACATGGATGTATTCAGTCAGCAGACCCTGTACTGTAGATGGGAGCCGGTCTTAGGCTGCGTTCCCACCAAACGAAGATGAAAATAATTTAATCGCGCCTCAAATGAAATCGCGTCGCGCCAGACGCTCCAGTTTTGACGCTGGTACAAAAACCCCTTGACGCGGCATCTCGTCGCGCGACGAGCCCGCCCAACAACAACATTTTTTGCCATTTCATTCTCTCGTCGACCGGAATGTGGTTTTAAGATTATTTTATGCGAGAAAGTGGATGTTAAAACTTAAAATCTGTGGTCGATTCATCACGATAGCGCGTAGTCTAAAATTTGCTCCAAAGTTTTCGGAGATGTGTCGTCCTGCTAACGGACGAGCTGAGATGGTGACGTCATCAAGTACGCTGCCGTCCCAATTACATGCAATGACAGTCCTGCGCTCTCCCGTCCTGGAGAGACTGTACTCCCAAGTCGAACTTGCTCAGTCTGAACTGCAAAGTTCGTAAGTCCGAACTTGGCGTACTTGGTATTGAGAAACGGCTCATGGCTGAAATAACCACCATCGCTGCACTGTACCTGTACTGCACGGAGTAGTGCAGCTATTGTTGAACGAACCAGACAAGTATGCTAGTAAAGCAAGCTATGCTAACTGGGGCTATGCGACGCTGAACTGTCATAAAGCTCTGGGTGAGCAGTGACGGCAACGATGAGCAGCTCCTCCATTGTTTCTGGCACTTTCATTTTGCGAGGGAACATCAGGACGTCCGTACGTCAGCACGTCGATGACGATCTTAACTCTGCTGTCGCGGCGCGTCTTCACGCGAATCCGCCGCAAAAGTTCAATTATTTCAACTCGAGCGATGACGCGATGGGGCGACGCGATGAGAGCGATTTTCGCGGCCAACGCGTCCATCGTGCCGCGCAATCGCGTCCATCGCGTCGCCCGGCAAAATGACGCTTCAAAACGCGTCTTTGCAATGACTTTGTATGTAATCTTGCGGCACAATCTTGTTTCATCGCGTTTGGTGGGAACGCAGCCTAACAGCGTCTGAAATGCCACTTCCTTGGAAAGAGAGGGAAGGAAATAGATGCAATAGAGACGAGGAGACAGAAAAAGGAGAAGCTTCATGTCCATCCTGATCTTTTTCTAACGACTGACTGTGATCATGATGTTTGATTAGGATGTTACTGTGGCTCAATGGCCCATGAGACTCTGTAATGTAGTGAGAAAATGGAAAGGAAATTGTCTTTTCTCCACAATATTCCTCTGGAGCTCTTTCACCCTCCCTCCAAATATCAGTCTGTGGATTCTCTCAGTCTGGACCGTGGATGAATGTTGACATGAAGTTATGTTTAGAAGCTTCACATTCACATTGAGTGGATGCATGATGTGGATTGACTGAACCAAGCAGCCCAAAGCTCAGATTATCAGACTGATGAGCAGAAGGTTTGTTCGATGAGACGATGAAGAAGTTCAGCACTTAGAAAAAGTGTTTTTCAGCCTGTCTGACAATTCAAGACAATAAAAACTTTCAGCACTCACAAATGTCCACACAGCTTTAGTACTGGGGCTGAAAAACTCATTTCCTGATCAGCTTTGACATTTTCTGGGAGCTTCATTTGTCATCATTGAGTTTAGGCTGTTTATTGTGTTTCTGTTCTCATCTTCACCAGCTTCACTTTCCTCCTGAAAACAGTGAAACACATGACACAACACACTGATGTGATCTGAGGAATAAGGAGCTGATGAATCGCTCATCTCGTACATCAACGAGTGTCAGTCGGAGCAGCGTTTGGACAGAGCTGTGTTGGAACCTGAGTTAAAAAATATGAAGGACACTCAGGGCTGAATGTGAAGGAGGACGAAGAGACAGAAACAACAGGAGACTCTTTGCTGTGCTCTCTCACACACACATGAACAAAAGTCATGTGGAACTCCATTACAGCCATTGCACCACGCAGACCTCCACATGTGGTGAGAAAGCAAAGAAGAGAGAGGAGAAAGCTGAAGAGACAATCATTTATTTCACTCACTGTTTGTCTGCTGAGGCCGTTTTCAAAGATCTGCCCTTTCATTCTGACTCACTGTGGCGTTCAGAGTCGTACAGTCGTTTCCTCTTAATCACTGTCTCGTGGGTCTTTATCTGCTTCTCGCTGCTGCATTTAAAACTTTCAGAGGTTTTTCATACTGAGCCACCTGTGAGTGTTTGGAAATACAAGCGAAGCCCACTCTGCCCGATCACACATTTGTTTTCTGTGTGAAGTATTCAGCTTCTCTCTGTTAGAAGAACCATCTTCAATATCTGAACCACCCACACAAGCTTTTCTTCCTGCTGCCAGAATGTATGAGGGGTCACAGTTCAGCACGGAGGAATATGCATTTTTTCCCAGAAATAAAACATCATGTGAGATGTGAGACAACAATGAAATATTTTTATTTGAAGAATTAAATTGTAATTCTCATTTAACTTATTTCAATTCACATACTCACTTCTTGACATGGTTAATGTGCTGTAGACTGTGAGATCACTGCGGCCCACATAACAGATCTGGACTATTTACCCTGAGCGTCCTGAAAGGCAGATCAAATCTCAAGAAACATATCCTTTTAAATCTAATGCATGGGTAAAAGTGTGTTTGTTCCGTTCAACAGAGTCTTTGTTTTGGTCTCTTCTGGCCTCCCACTTGTTGTCAAGCATCGAGCTGTTCAAACTGTATCTGCTTGTATGACCCAGAGCTCTTAACCTCGTCTCAGGCCTGGCCGTGTTGACTTGGCAGCAGGGCAGGCGCACACAACCTGGTGCAGGGTTATCAGTCAGATAGAGAGGACAATAGTTGAACTGGCTGGGCTGAAGTTTAAACTCCTCTCTGTCGAGTCAGTCATGACTGATCGTGCTCAGATAACTAAAAAAAGTAAAAGATTTGACTGTTTATAAGCTGAATTGCTGTTTATTTCTGTGTGCTGGCTTTAAGATGATTCTGTTCTTATCGGGTGTTTGGTTGATAATTATTTGTCTTTCTCTCTCTCTTCTTTTTTTGGGGGGATGATGCTTCCTGATCTGCTCCATCCTGAACCTTCAACTGTGGATCTTGAAATGCAGGTAAAACACAACTAGTTCTTGTGAAAATGATATTTGAGGTTGTGTGTTCAAAGCGATCAGGGCAGCTTCTTGCTAAATGCAGCGTTGGCCCCTCTGCTCCTCACAGGACTGTCTGTTCTCAGTGCTGTTTTGAAGGGAGGACAATGAATTAAAAAGGGTTGTTTTCTGCTGCTGAATCGTTCCAGTCCTCAGCTTCCTCCTTCAATGGACTGTGTTGAGTTTGACCAGTTGCTGCTTGTTTGTGTGATTTCACCCCATGCAGTGACAGCCATATGGTTAGTTTGTGTTTGTGTGATCAGTTGCATTCATCAGGTTCAGCTGCTTTTGGTGGCAGAGCTGCTGACAGCCTCAACCCAAAGATCATCGTAATAACTGCACAGCAGACCTCATGTTCAGAATGCTAAAAAGGTCTGTGTGAGGGGTCCTGTGTTTCCTGCTGTAGGTGGTCTAATGTCAAAGGAGATGCAGGCAGCAGCACAGGTTGTCATTATTCATTAGAGGAGGTCAGATTTGGCCCTGCTGCGACTCTTTAAATTTTGGTCAAGCGGCCTCTTTATTTCTGCTCATGCAGAACAAGCTGCTGTATGAATGCAGAGCAGTCTGTGGTGGGAGAGTTCTCACATAGAAAAAGACTGATGTGTGTTTCACATTTCCTTCTCTGTCTTCAGAATATATATTGAGCATTGTGTGTTTGCAATTCTCAGGTGTAAAACAAGCATTGCTTCATGGGTTTACTGGAAATGATCATTGCCTAAAGAAATATTGAACTCTATATATGGAGCCATCTGATGTTACAGCGTTTGCATTTGCTTCAGGCTTCAAAACAGTCGTCCACAAACCAGTGGGTGAGGTCACAGTGGCTGCATCCACTTATTTATGGTTTAATCCCAGAGTCTACCAATCGTATGGTTGCACATGTTGAGTGTGGATGCTGTTGCTTCATGTTTCTGTGGTTTCAGGCCTCCTGAATTTTTACTTGGACTTTAACGTCATTCTAAATCAGTGAGAAAGAAGTGTGATCACACAGAGCAGAGACTGGACATTGTCCACAACTTGATGGTCTTCTCCCGCATGCACACAGAACATGTTCTGTTGTTCTTTTAAGAGGATGCTGTGGACAGATGGAGTCCAGGACTGTTTCCCATGATGGAATTAAAAAAGAAAACTTTGAGAGTTGAGGTGATGTTAGTGTTTGACAGTTTTCAGATAAAGAAACACAGTTTGACATGGCCAACAGGGTCAGTGGTCTTAATGTGGAGGGAGGGCTTGTTTGCCAGGAAATGTGGAAGTGAACGAGCTAACAAGTCTGCAGAGACTCAACTGGAGAATCGTCAGGAGACCAGCTGAGGTCTCTACTTTCTGTTCACTCAGTTCAGGAAATTCAGCTGAATCCAGCAGCTGGATGCAGGAGAGAGAAAGCCAAGACTGACCTGGTGTGTAGGTGGGGGGGAACATTAGAAAAGGTTGAACTGTGACTCAGTGTTGGGAAAGACGGTGAAGAAACAGCTGAGGAACAGAATGAGGGATCATCAGTTTGTCAGTTTGCTCACTAACAGGAAAGTTACAAATCTGCAGGTCAGCTTCTGCACCACATTTCTTTTCTGTGGAGGCTTCAGTGACTCCAACCTGACTGATCCACATTCACAGCATGCAGGACACAGCAGTGAGCCTGTACAGCTCATTGACAGATACACTCAATAACTCACAAACAGATGTGTCAAAAGTCAGATGATCTCAGCAGAAGTTGGCAGTTTGAATTCAATCCAGTGTCAGAAGTTATTTTGAGACTCAGGTACCTGTGTGTGTTTTCTGCCTCAGAGAACCAGGAGCCTTTCATGTTGGGTAGCCCAGGGATGTTGTCCTCTGTGCCATTCCAAACAGCCTTATCAAAGGTTTGCATCCATGTTGCAGGAAAACACACAAATATACTGTATACACACACCCTCTCCCACCACCCTTTTTTCCTTTATTTCTAGTGATCCAGTTGGTCTTTTGTTTGTCCTCTCAGATCATGTCCGCAAAATCAGGTCTAGACATTGTCCAGAGTTACCCTTACACACATTTAGCACATTTGTCCGTGTCAAACGAGTTCTCGCTCACAAGAAATAGGAGGCGGAGGAGGACTCATTGCATTTATATCAATACTACATTTAGTTGGACACATCTGCAATGTCAATGAAAGCATGGAAAACAATATACAGGCAAGCAGAAAAGAGGAGGAAGCAGCTACACTCTGTGCAGTGTCATCAGCACACCCACTCACTCGCTGTAGCAGTGCAGACATTGTGAATGACAGTGTGGAAATATGGCTTAAGGGATAGCTCTCACGATGAAAACAATATTGCCAAATCGGGACTGGTGGACATATTTCTACTGTGGCAAGGAATGTCATACCACCCAACCCTAATTGAAAGTCTCAAAAATTAAAAAGTGTCCAATTGCAAGGGAACCTTTATCTCAATAAAATACGGTCAAATTGTCATGATTTAAGCCAGAACATTTTGTTTGATGCTCACCCTTAATTTTCAATACACAGTACTCACCACGACAGACTTTTGGTAATTTACCAAAAAAATATTAATGCTTGATACCAATTCCAGCCCTACATTTGTGATAGGGTTTGTGTGTCAAAGTGAATTCAGGGGCTGGAGCCTATCCCAGCTGTCAACGGGCGAGAGGCGGGGTACACCCTGAACTGGTCGCCAGTCGATCACAGGGCAACACACGTGACAAACAACCATTCACACTCTTTGGTCTGTGGGAGGAAGCCAGAGTACCCGGAGAGAACCCACGCATGCACAGGAAGAACATGCAAACTTCGCACTGAAGGGCCCCGCCCGGGGATTGAACCGGCAACCTTCTTGCTGTGAGGCACGCGCACTACCTGCTGCGCCACTGTGCTGCGATCAGTTTGTTAGATTTTTTCAAATGAGGTGGAGAAATATTGACAACCATGCCAAAGCTCTTTCTCTGCACACAGCGGTCTACATTACTTGGATTTTGCACTCAAACGACTACACTGCCTCCTCCCAGTCGCCTCCAAACAGGGCTTTTCTGAGCCTGGACGACTGGTTCAGCAAAGTCTGGCATCATCTATCGGAGTACACCTGATTCTGGTGGACTCTCCCTCAGTGCCTCTGCATTTGAAGGCACTGTGCTCTTCATAGGAGCGTCCTCTTTTGGCCCTCTGGTGGACTCCTCAGTGGCAAAGTCTGCTGGATTATGATGAATTCTCCTTCAGTGGGCCTGGAGTGAGCAGTTCTGAGGCTCTTCATCTGGGCATCCTCCTGCTCTTTGGTCTCTTTGGTGAAATTGTTGGTTTCTTTGTAGATAAAAGAGCTTGGTCTGTACCAGCTCTATATGGAAAGTGTCCTGAGACAACTTCTGTTGTGATTTGGCGCTATACAAATAAAATTGAATTGAAATTGAATTGAATTTGGTGTGTTTCTCAACAACTGATATTACACAACTCTGTTCAACCAGAGCCTGGCATCTTCTATCAGAGCTTGCTGTTTGCACCCATACCAACAGATGTTCTGCTCAAGAAAGATTCCAGTATATAGGACTTTCAACAGATTTTCCCAATAAAAAAAATCTTGGAACTGTAATTACCAGATAATGGAGACTCTGGTGTGAGCCTTGTTCATAATGCAATACATTCAGTACAGCAGCCCAGGCCTTTGCAAGAACGGCCACCCCAATAGTGCTGTTTTTTTTCCCCTCAAAATCAAATATTCATTTTAACAATCAAATGTTTGATTTTCTTTTCTAATTTGATTATATATTCAATTTTGAATGTTTGTTGACAGCCTGAGTGAGTAGTCACCAGTCAACGGCAGTATAAAACAGAGCAGACAATAAAAAAGGTTTTTCACTGCAACCACAAACGGTCCTTGAGTACACAGTCATGAATCAGCACAGGAAATACAACCTTGATTCCAAAAAAAGTTAGGCTGCTGTGTAAAACATAAATGAAGCAGAACGTGATACTTTGTTAATCCTTTTAACACATGTTCAATTAAAAGCTGTCCAAAGACAATATATTAATGTTTGACCTCATCAGCTTATTCTGAATTTGATGCCCGCTACAGCTTTCAAACAAGTTTGGACAGGAGGAATAAAAGACTGGGAAAGTCTTTTGGAATGCTCCAAAAACACCTGTTTTCATTTCACAGGTAGACAGCTTCATTGGAAACAGGTATCATGATTGGGTATGAAAGGGGCATCCTCGAAAGGCTTAGTCGTTCACAAGCAGGGATGGAGCGAGGTTCACCACTTTTTGGACACATGATTTTTCAAAGAGACTGAGATCGTTATGTCCTATCACACACTGGAATTGTGAGTAAAGGACTTTTATCATCCAGTCCTAGTCCAGTTGTGTAATACACGTGAGCTTTTGTCACATTGTAAGTTATTATAATGATTTGCCTTAAGGCTGGTTATTGTAACCAGTAATGTAAGGAAACCATATGAATAAGAATGATTGTGAATTGAAATGAAATCAACTACAAGGTTTGTAAGCTGAGCTGATTTAATGGAAAACAGATTATGATCTTGAGTGTGCAAATGAGTCATGTCATTTCCAATGGAGATAAACAACAAGAATGAGGAAGTCATGTAGACTGTGAGCTGTGGCCTGCACCAAATGCTGCCAGGAGCCAAAAACTTGGTCAAAAAATACCAAAAAAGGATATACAACCATGAGATTGCACACACGCCAATATGGCAGTTTGATGTGCAAAAAGACATGTGCAACAGAGAGGAGGGATTCAGAGAAAAATATATAAAATGGACAGAGAAGAGAACATTGTTCTTCTTCCTTCGCCTCTACAACCTCAAGCCAACATAAGAGAAGGAGTATGTGAGGAGACTGACATCGCAAAGAAGGACTTAGGAAAATCTACAGTCATCTCAAGAGGACAGAGCGCAGGAGGAATAACCATTTTCCAACTGACTATGGATTTCAAGTTAGAATTTAAATTCTTCTTAACTCACTTCAACAAACCACCATCTTGAATAGTTTTCAGTTATAACCTATTTGGGTAAGACTTTGTAGGACTGAGGATCGGACCCTTTCAGTGGAGAGCTGGTCCAGTACTGCCTATACTGCCTGTTTTTTTAATGTTTTACACAATATCCCAACTTTTTTGGAATTAGTGTTTGTGTCAGGCAGATGGGCCCCTGCTGTGCAAGAATAGACACACACACACACACACACACACACACACACACACACACACACACACACACACACACACACACCAAATTTATGATCCCCTCCAGGCTTATGCTGGAGATGAAAGGCATCAAAATCACCAACAATTGATCCCTGATTACCAAGCACCCACTGGCTGCAGAACCTCTGAGCATACAGTACAAGGAGCAGCAGTAAATGTTCTGTTTTCTGGTGCATTCCCATGACCTTTCATTTGTACTGGCATGAAAAAATAAGCTTGTTCTTATTATTAAATATCAGCAGAGTGCATACGATAAACTTACCGTATTGTAGGCAGCACATAGCATGGTAGCAAGGGTTTCTAAAAATATTTAAATTGTTCTGTCAAAGAATCATGACAGATGTGTGAAACTTGTAATACTTGCGGATGCTGGACTAAGCCCATGTGTAGCCATCTGTGTCAACAGTATTTGACCACAATTACTAAATATTAATAGATTTTTACTTTACTTTTACTTGAAATAGACTAAAAAGCTCCAAGAGTCAATGGTCTCAGAATGCATAAATGATACAGGATCTGTCTAAAACAAAATCCAAACACAAACCAGCATGGAAAATACTTGTTGACATCCTGAAAATTGCCAACATTGCAACAGGTTACAGATGTTTATGTTCATTATCATATCTGCAAGGGGCTGTTGGTTCTTCATATTTGATTTTAGACTGAAAATTCTAAATAGACAGAGGGTGTATGGAGCATATTTTGGCACAGGAGCTGCAGCATTGCATAGACACACACACACATACACACACACACACACACACACACACACACACACAGACACACACACACACAGACACACACACACACACACACACACACACACACGCACCCGCACACACACACTTTTCTTTGGTTTCACGCCAGTCACCCAGCTGCCAAAAGACCGTTAATTAGCACTGTGGTGCCTGTTTATTCAGCACTGTGTGTGTGGAGTATATTGTTAATATAAAGTGCATTAATTCAAATTTTCTCAGTCCTGCATTGAGACCGTAGTTGGCCAACAGAGCATTGGTGTCACATAACCATTGCTTCTCTACCACACACTTAGACACTCGCAGGATTGGCTGCAGTTGTTCAGCGTTTTCAGGAGAAAGTAAACACATGCACTTTAAAATTCAACTGTAATCCCCCAAGTCTGTTTCATCTAAACATTGTTTTTCTTCAGATAAAATCCTTGCTTTACCCTGGCACACAGGGCCCCACAGCGAATCTGTATTTCATGAACATCAAGCACTGACAACACTGCCGATTTATGGATGAACATGCGCTAATCTCTTACATGTCAGATTGATATGCAAGAGCCATGTTCATGAAGTTGTGGAGGATTTCTGCCATGAAACCATCAGAAATCATGAGAAACTGTCTGATCTCTGGAGCAAATTATAGTCACATCATGTCTGTGTGCTGATGTTGGCATTTAGCTTAAAGCACCATTCATAGACTTTCACAATGTTCCAAGGAGACAAACCTAAGATGTAGTTACTCTTTTGATGGTTAAGCTCCTGCCAGAAATGAACATTTAAAAGGCCATTTTGACTGAAACATACATCTCTCTCAGGCATCTCTCGAGTCTTTTTATTACCACACTACAGTGTATTGATGAATGGAACTGATGCTAGTGACAGGACATTATTCTGAGTTTCTACTATCTTGTCTTGTTTTGTTTTTTTTTCCCCTACTCCCTTTCTCTGACAAAATCAGGGCATCCTTGTTACTGTTGCATCTGGATAGCCATTTTTTCAAGTGTCTGTTTGCTGTGACCAGAAAGGTCACATGCAGTAGTTAACACAGAATAGTAAGTATTATGAAAAAGAATACTTAACAAACTCACAAATCAAAAGTTTTTGCATCTGTTGTTGTGGAAGAGAAGACTGTGTCTGCAATAACAGCTGTTTTAATGGAGTCCATTTTCGGAAACCGTTGTCTCATCTCGATTAGTGTATGTGTGTGTTTCCTCAAGGAAGATAGCTTCAGAGTTCCTCCAATTATCCAGAGCAGGAAGAGAAAATGGTAATTGTGGGCAAGGGAGGATGTGGGAAATGATTTAGTAAGTTGTGGCTCTTATTTCTGCCATCTGATCAGTCTTATGCTTGCATTGTTTCACACACTAATAATGTCCTCCATTTATACTCACAGCATGAATATACATTAGTGCAAATACAGCAATATATTATAAAAGTCCATTCATTGTTACCATTTTTTAATGATGAAGATTTTTGGTATCAAAGCTGTGCAAAAGTTTAACTGTAGAATACACAAAGGAGCACAGATGGTGATGGAATGTATTGTACCCTGAAGTTATAATGAACTTTCCAGAACATCTCTAACAATGGACCTTGAACTCTGGACACATAGTGCTCTTTATTAATTTGTTAGCGACCTCTCTCTGCCTAGCTTGTTACTTTAAAAGTGAATTTTTAGATGTTTTCCTGCCACACCGGTCAGGATGGATTAGATAGGGGTATGGAGAAATCTCGGGAGGGAACAGAACTTGAGAAACATAATTACCTCATGAAGCAAAGCTTAAAAAATCAAAATACACAGTAGGGCAGAATAGATGGCAGCATTGTTGGTGTACTCCAGTAGAGCAGAGCAGAGAGTAGTAAAGGAGTCTTCTCTGAGTTTTCTCTTAATAGCAGTGAACAAAGTTCAGTGTTGTACTACTGGACTGTCTCTGTCCTGGGTGCTACATAGGTTGTTAAGCATAAATGGAGTCATGGAAGCCATGGTCAGTTGCAATTTCAAAGTTAATTGTGAGTCTGACCAATGCTGTCTCAGTTCAGCGGGCAGAAGGGGAACCAGTGTTATTTCCCAAAGAGATCTGTGCTAGGACTGTGTAGATGGCAGCATTTTGTGTCTGTAAGATGGTATTCATAAAAACTGAGTTTTGAGGGAAGCTGGGACACAAAGAAAAAGTGTTAGGGTAATTAACAAGTAACCATTTAGATTCCCAGTATGTGGCCACTTTGCTGCATTGTTTTTGGAGATGACTGCCATTCATGAATGCACTTCAGTCTGAACAATCTGCTAGTGATACTTTATTATTAACGTTATTAATAGGCAGTATGTATATACTCATCGAGTATACAGCAGGCAGCATGTTAGTATGCAATTCTGAACACCGCCTGACTTTGAAGCCACGCTAGCGGCTTTATGAGGCTACAGCTGGGTACAGGAGTGCTCTCAGCTAAATTCTAATGTCTGCATGCCAACATCCTCACAGTGACAATGCTAACAGGCTAATGTTTAGTGGGTATAATATGTACCATGTGCACCATTCAATTTAGAGCTTTGTTAATATTTTGTAATTAGCACTAAGCACAAAGCGCAGCTGAGGCTCATGAGTATGTGATTAGTTTCGCAGGCATTCGGTTGTTAACTAAAGTACTAGACAAACTGAGAAGGTTTTGTGGCTTGAGATTAAAAATGAAAATATCACATAACCTCATCCTCTGGGTGTCTGTATCAAATTTCAAGGCAGTCCATCCAATATTTGTTGAGACATTTCACTGAATAAACATATAGTGTAGTCCAGTGCAAAAGTCAGAGAATCACCAGCAGATCTTAAGGATTAATTCTCTGGGAAAAGCTGTATCTCATTACATTTTCTGCCAATCCATCTAACAGTTGGACCAAAGTGGTGGACCACCTAACTGACAACCCATCTTTGCCATCCCAAAAGCCATGATGCTCGTGTGGCTATAAACAAGGTTGAAGTCACCCTAAGTAATATCAGGTCTCAGGACACAGATCTCTGTTCAGATGATCATCCAACATGCATTTTTTAATGAGGGATCAGTAATTATCAGGCTGGGCGTGTGCCCTGTAATGCGTGCAGCACCACCAACAGCTTGTTTTTCAAGTGCAGTCATTCCAGGAGACTCAAACTCATCTGCAACTTGTTATGAAAGAGAGTCAATGTGGAGGGGTGGATCAGGCTCAGGCAGCCGGTATATACTGTATACTTTAAGAAGCAGCTTCATGGAGTATAGGAGTATACATCTCAGAGCAAGTTGGAAGAACATGAAATGAGCTGATAGGCATTTGAAGCAGCAGCATACATGGAATCACAGCCAGCACACCCGCTGCCACTTGGCTATTCTGACTGCACTTGGCTGTTTTCTTCAGTTTTGCAGCCAAACTTGAAGACTGGCTGACAATCAAATCTGGGCCTTCTGCAAGTCAGGCAAAAAATGTACCGCACGGAAAAATCAGTGTTATGTTGTAATTAAATGGACAGGTGGCTTTATTCTCCTGTGGTTTGACTGGAATTGAAAGTCCACAATCAAGAATGAAACCTACAGTATAGGGTTCGTGTGTTGCAGGCAAGGACTGTGTAGCTGAAGCAAACAGGCTGTGCTATGGTTGAGGAGACAGGCTGTGTTAATAAGTCCACAGGAGGCTTATGGCCTATAGTGCACATGCAGCTACCGTCTTATGCCGGTGGAGTCTTTGTCATCAGGGCCCTGGGGCTCTGAAACAAACAGCTTGAGGAAACCAGGCAAACTCAGTCAGTACTGTGTCTTAAAGCACATCTTACACTCTAGCATGCTTTTATTGAGAATGGAGTCGGCTGGTGGCAGCTGTAGTGGGTGGAGGTGAGATAAAATGTCTTCAGCAGTTTCGTCCTGAGGGTTTCCATCAAGTCATTCCGAGGAAGAGGAGTCTATATACATAATCATGAAGGTGTGGGTATTGATTATGTTGCTTCTTTATACACTTATTTATTTCTGTCTTTTCCCCCTGCCTTCTCTAGATTATCTTAAGGAGAGTATTTCCTTTTGTTGAATATTAGTCGCTATTAATGCTGTAAGGTTAACATAGAGGGTAAGGTTAATCCTATGATGGTGGCATTACAAAAGTGTCGCTCACAAAAAAGACATTATTTTAGATTTCTAAAAGCCTGAATGTGTAAAACCAGCCATGAATGCAGCCTTGAAAGGCCCACGTGTCAATGTAGTGTCATGCATAATGTATGACAGCATCTACTCTGCATGCCAAGATAGGAAGCATTTACATTTAATCCTCTTGACTGATGGCCATCGCAGGTTTGACTCCAACATGAAGCAAGACTTGCCTTGTCTCCAGTAATCAGCAGTCTCATCTTCTCTGACTTTGACAGCAAAACATGCTGTTGGCACATTATAATGAACACTTTGTTCTTTTGCTTTGGGCCAAAAATACAAATGAGCAGTGTGATGGAAACAGACGGAGGATGTGAATTAACTTTCCAAACACCGTCTACCTTCAAGATCAAGAGAAGCTAAAAGGAAAACAAAATTGAGAAGAACACAAATGAACCAAAATACAAATTGAATTAGCAAGACAGATCCTTCTCAAAGTGGTTTCTGTGTTTGGTTTGGAGTAGACTGGAAAAGGCCTTTCGCTCTCCTTCAGTTGAGGAACTGAGTCATGCTGTTGGTTGTTTCTACTTTTAAAGCATAATGCATGAGATGGCCTTGACCTTGCACATCATGTGTGACCACTGTCTGTTGTTATATTACAATGGCTTTATTTGGTCGTGGCCACAAACTGAGTCACCCAGTTAACCCAGGTTGTGTTTGTGACGTGTGCTGTACTGACTGCATTGGCAAGCACTTAATAAACTATCACTCAAATGAATTGAAAGTTATGTTTTGTTTTGTTTTTTTTTTCATGACGACAACCTTCCAGCCAGTACAGTCACTGGCCCTGACCCCTGACCCATCTTTCAGATGGAAGGCAGTAATCTCGCCAGATCTTTCTTCCTTTTTTAATTTTTCTTTCTTTGCCCTGACTTTATAATCTTTTTTTCTTGGCAATAAGGAAAAATCACATCCAGTGATCTCTTTTCACATTTTGGTCATGACATTGTTGTCAGTCTGGCAAAGATTGCTTTCCCTTTTTTTTCCACAGAGAGTAGTTTTTCATTAGACTCCATGTGCTATTTTAGAGAAAGAGTGGCAAGAGATGGCCATTCAAGGGTCAGGAATCTCTGGAGACTTACATGTAGATGCCATGGATTTTCTTTTACTGGACAGTGTTTTAAGCATCAAAGTGTTTGGTTGACTTGTGGTAATTGTATTGATGCTGAGTGTGTATTATTTTTACAGCAAGTAAGCAAACTCTGCTAAACTTGTATGCATATTGTATATGCCATTAGCAGAAATACTGACAGAAATGCAATACAAGTATTTAATCAATATGAAAAACAATTCTTAACACTAACAGTGCCCTATCATCCAAAACTGCAGCAGTGAGTCTCACAAAAGTCTGCAGGCAGCAAGGAATAGTATTCACAGGCTAACAAGAGGTACTGTCTACTGTCAAACTCTGGTACATGAGTGAATCTAGTGAGGCCTGAAACGTCTAAACCGGTCTCTTAAGTATTTTTTTGGCATACAGGCTGCAGTTGGGCATGAACAGGAAGTGTCAGGGGCAGCAAGTATGTACAACAGCTGACATCAGCAGCAGCCGAGTCTGGTGGAATCAAGTAAGGGTTGGAATTACTGCCCGATCTCAGCAGTGAGCTAAGCCCAGCATGCGTCTGTCAGTCACCACCAGCACTACTTGGATCTATACGCTGCCACTGATTGAGGTCTTGTCTGTGGTTGTAACGCTACCTTTTCAATCGCTGGCAGCTGAGTAGGCAAAGAGGGTGAGAGGCTAAAAACCTCACAGTGTTGAAGTGTTCTGCAAAACATCCATAAAGTTGTTCCCAGTCTTGTATGAAACTGTCAAAATGTGTTTCAAGACACAACCCAGCTCCAAAATATTCAATTCCCCAAAGAATGTGAAAAATGAATCAATAAGCACTGCGGTAGAAGAGCACTTATTACAGTGAGAGATATCGCTCAGTACATTGCTTTTCCTCTCAGACATTATCTGTGTCAATCAGCGTCTCCACACAACCCACGCGGATATGGATAACATACACATTTTCCTCACAATGACCAGACTAAAGTAAATAATAAAAAGTAGAGCAACAGCTTCTCTAGCTCTCTCAGCAGTGTAATAAATCTGCTGTCAGGATTACTTGGGGAAAACACCACATTTGCATGCACAGAGATAACTGGCTTTCTCCAGCGAGACCAGCCAACCTCCTTTTTCACTTTGAATTGTTACAGATATAGTTACACCATATACCAGGCAAAGGAGCCCCTCTAAATCCCCTAATAAAGCAGCATATCGCTTTAACGTTCAAGCATCCATTCATCATATTTTAATAACATGTCACGTGGCATGAAATGAGTAAAGAGATATGCCAGTTGTGTTATTCGCGGCATGATTACAGACAATAATACACACATAAGCTGTCCTCAGTTGTAAAGAACAAAGAGTTATTCAAGCCAGATTCTGAAAAAACCTGGAGCACTGTGTAAAACGTAACAGAATGTGATCACTTGCTAATGCTTTTATGACATATACTCAATTGAAAACAGTATAAATACAATATATTTAATGTTTTACTGCATCAAAATGTTGGAGCAGGAGCAAAAGACTGGGAAAGTTGTGGAATGCTCCAAAAACACCTGTTTGAAACATTCAAGGATGGAGGATGGAGCGAGGTTCACCACTTTGTAAACACATGATTGGATAAAGGATATAGCTACATGGGCTCAGGAACATGTCATAAAACCCAACTGGGCCTGTGTATGGACATATTCAGGTATAGTTTTGCAAAAGAAGCAACTTTTGCTGATAATTTCTCACTCACTCTGTAGAAAGCACACTTATGCCATAAACATAAGCATGCTATCAGCGACGCCTACAGACAGAACAGTCCCTGGAGCGAAGTCCCAGGCAGTGAGACAAGATAGGAAGCATTTCTTAACAAAGAAATAGGGATAAAGGCAAAACGTAGTCAGGAAACTGGTATACTGCTACAAAGAGTGCTCATGACAGTATGTAGAATGTTCCCTTTTCTAGTGTTTAAGTAATGTTGCGTGTACCTTGAACATTCAATCTCCAGGTGGAGTTGACTCTGACCACTTTATATTCAGCTCCTTCAGGTAGTTGTATTGATATCAACATCTCATATTTATAAGTGCTTAAATTTTATGCATGCAAAATCATTATCTGCCAGCAACTGCAGCTGCGATGTAAATGAGATGACATGTTTCACTGAAATGTTGTGCAATGAAAGTTGCACAAAATGACAATATTCCAGTAACAAAGGAAGTATAAAGGCTTTAAAACTGTGCTGAGTACAGTACTTTTAAGCAAATGTAGTCAACGGTGCTTTCCTCCCATGCAATACAAATGTGATCTCTGTAATATTTTATCTGCTCTGCATTCATTTGGTTAATATTGAGAAGTAATTACCAAAGCAGAATTACAGTTGTGCCAAAAACATAATAAGTGGATTGGGCATTTTTAAACACAACCGGGAATTAAAATGTGGAGAGCAGGAACATGAGCTCATGTGCACTGAGCCATAGTTTTGGACCAAGAGACACTGGAGCGTAACAGAAGTGTTTGCCTCCATCCTCCCTCTCCTCTCCCTCACCAGTGACCTTGTTAACCCAGCTCCACTTCACTACCCTCAGCGCAGGCCAGAAAAATTACAGTTAGTTGCTGCTTTAACCCTCATATCAACAGGGATGGTTCCCTGACTTGTGTGGATGTCTGAGACCAGCCTCAGTTCAACTTTGGCCACGAACAATATGGAAATAGATTGTTGGTTAATGATATCATCAGAAACGTTTGCTATGCTAGAAAGATTGATTTGCACCCAGGCTGTTTTAGATTTGATCCTCAAGAGCACCTTAAGGTTCCCTGGATCCACGCCATATGAAGGATGTTTATAATTCTGTACTGATTCCTGGTTCAGAGGCAGACTCAGACTTCAGAATAATCTTCTCCCCGCAGATTTTGACTTGATTGTGATTCTGTCAGCTCGCGAACACAGATTCATCAGACTGCGGGTGACTGCAGATAAATTACACACAACAGCCCCGACCGATGAATTTCACTTTGACAGAGATGCAAGTTAACGCTGAGAGATCCATTCAAGACCATGAGAGCACCATAGCAAGCTGGGGATTTTCTCCCCTCACCGTGCTGCTGCCTCTCTCTCTAAATGACTGGGATTGTCACTGTCTTCCACCCTCTGCAGTCATGCAGACTGCGGATGTCTCTGTGTCAGATGAATATTTATCAGGACAGTGTGTGATATCAGAAGAGGATAAATCAGATTATCAGTGAGCCTAAGGCTTGCTGATACTTAAATCGTGCTTTCATGTATCAGGATATCAGGGTGTCCTGATAATAATGGACAAGGTGCAAGTTGATTTTTCCCTGCCAGGACCATTGAAGAATGACGGCATCAGTTCATGACTTTTGATAGAGGTAATGTTTACATTCAAGTGACATAGCCTAGCAGCCATATACATATGGTGTCATTTTTGCTCAAAAACAATGGCTCCCTAAACCTAACCTAAGTTGTTTTTGTGCCTAAGCGTTAGCCATATTGTGTTTCTGTCATAAAACATTGTCAACAGTCACTTAAAGGCATTGGGAGGGATAGGCAAATGATGCCTTAGTACTGATACTTCGTCAGATCACGAAACCTCTCTCTGTGTCGTTCTCGAGGGCATGGACAAATGACAAATTCTGTTGTGTCGTTTGTTATTTTCCTATATCAGGATGTGTCAGAGTATATTTTGGCAATTAAATCATGGCCACATGGTGCAATAACAACCTCCAGTGCTGTTTAGCATCTTCATTTCTAGATAATTAGTAGAACACCATTGGCCTTGACCACAGTCTGTCCTAGAAATGAGGGGGCCTCTGGAGAGTGCAGCGGGGGCCTATCCATATGGGCTGAGTGGGCTCATTCTGACGTAAAGTGCAGTGTGCATGTAAAGTACAACTTTCAGAGGCGCTGCGTGAGCGGTTAGACCGACTCAAACTGGAGTTACCATGCGTAAACTATCCATGCATTTTCCATTGCATGGAGTGGTGTGAGAACGTTTAATTCATTTTGAGTATTTAGATAGATGACATGTTTATTTAAAGCAACCTGCAGCAAGGCTGCTGCTTTGAAGAGAGCGGAATCAATTTCATATGGAACCCTGCTGCTTAGAAGTGATCTGTTGGTCATTTATCAGACAGAGGTGTGACTTTACTTGGATCTGTTAAGGTGGTTTACAGTCTCAGTTCATCTTAAAGATGTATTGTCAGAATGAAAACTTTGATTGATTGAAAGACTATAGATTTTATTTGAGGAGGAAAAAAAGGAAAAAAAAAACAGCTACATTTGTTTAAACCACAAATACTGTGTTCAGAGGTAAAACTGCGGTTTAGGCCTATTCACAGATATAACCGACGGTGCCAGGCTGCAGTTATATCTTTTCTTTCTTTTTGCTTTTTTCATTAAAGTGGATATCATCCAGTTAGGCCTTTCATTCAGTAAGTGGTTATTTTTCATCGAGCATCATTGCAATCACGTAGGTAGCAGCTCCACCTACTCTGTCATCCTCTAACAAGGCCAACTGCTAAGTCATCATCGCTGCTGTGTTTGGAAGAGCTTTTTAAGAGCAAACCAATTAGGTGGAATAAATGAGAACCCAATTTGTCTTCATAAGTAACACAGGGGTTTTGTGAATAAAGTCTCTCTATGAGGAAACTAAGATAAATGAAGAGATGATGTATTAGAGTGCATTTGTAAACACATATTTTTCTTCTGCCACTGCCCGTTTCACACTGCAGGCAATTGGGAAGGCAAGTTGCTCAGAATGCAGCTTGTTATTAAAAAAACAACAACAACAAAAAAACGCACCTGCTGGGCTTCTGTGGCTGAGTAAAGTGCCAAAAGTTGAGAGAGGTTCAAAGCCCCAAGTGGTGTCAGCTGCTTTATTTCTCATCCAGGCAGTCACAGCAAGAGGCTAAAATAATAATAATAAAAAAAAAGTTAATTATTTTAAAAAATGCAAACGTAGAGAACGTGCTGCTGGTCATTTTAATAAGTGAATGTTTACCAAATTAGAATTGGCAGGAATCTCCTGTAGGTAGTGTGATCATTATACAGCATTTCAGCTGAAAAGAAAAAGCAATTATGAAGCGTTAGATGCATCTCAAGGCTGTTTAAATAAATGATAATCCATACAATATTTGTATCAAGCGTGATATATGAGTCATTCAAGATTTTATATTTTCTGTCTGTAACGTTTTCTTGGAATAACCCAGCTGGATTGAGACCTTTGACCTCGTGTTACATTTGTGGCAGATGAATATTTCATAGCTCATACTTCAGCTGGCAGATTGTCTAGAGGGGATAACACACACACACTATCCCAAACCTCACTGAGGCAGCATAAATGTGCCAGCTTGTACTTTTAGCATTTAGCTCCTCTCTGAGGAGATAAGTGATCGGTATTCACAGTCATAGTTCATAGTTTTACTACATAAAGGTGGGAGGAAACCCGGCTACATGATATAAAAGTTGTGCTTTATGGATTGCTGCCCAGAAATCAGCCTCATATTCTGCCATTTCATCATAAAGACTAAAACAATGTACATGCCAACACTTTTTTCTAAGTATCCCACTCTGAAAATGCATCAAATTACAATTCAATAAGAGTATGAATGATTTTAGTATTTTATAGGCTTAGCTCTACTTGGCACTTGCCTAGAGCACCACCAGGGGTGAAGAGGTTGCCAATTAGAGTTGGAGTAGGGGAGGTATTGATCACTCCAATCTAACTTAAATTGCCCCTTAAAGTGGCAGTACATTCGAACCCATTTGATTTATAAATAAACCGATGGTGGTTTTACAGGCCGTGCAGAGTCTGACCTGCATATGGCGCCTGTCCAGTCTGGCTGACTGCCTATGAAAGCAGTCAGATAGTGACGGCAGAGAGAGCTTGGGGAATGATACTGGGCATGTAGGTGAACTTAAGCTCTGACTGTTGTGAAATGACAAGAGGGAACTTGTGGTCATTGAGCGCGACAGTGTTATGATGTTAACAATACACACACTCAATACTGTGAGTCAGGGCCATTTGAACTGTTAGCTTATTGTTAGTTGTGTGGTGTAAATGTGCCGTTGCCTTGTACAGTATTTTGGTGGCTGTTGGTGTCAGAGAATTTCGAGAGGACATCATGTCTGGAGTTTCTCTGGAAAAAGGAAAATGGCTTTGATCACTAAAGATCAATAGATAGTGTGATGAAGTGCCTGCACATGGAACTCTGCAAAGTGAATTTAGGCATTTAGCAACCAGAACTTTCATTTCAAATATTAATTGAATGTCATTGCGCCCAATTTGAGAGCCCAGATGTTTCACTGTGGGATAATGACGTGATGATAATGACTTTAGATTTTTCCTGGGCCTGTCCTCTCTCACGCTTGATTTATGGTTTTGACTTGCGAGCTGGCAATAGGGGAAAGTGGGCAATTTCCATGATTATCAGGTTTCTACACAGCATATATGGTCAAGGTTTAATCAATTCAGTTAGGAGTAATAATCTGTTATATAACAGGCATGCTGGCTGTGGTTCCGTTCACATGGGATTATTCTATTACTGGAACACAATCAATCCAAGTGACAACCAATGAAGAGTTTACATGAACACTGTATAAAATGATTGGAAAAGGTGCCCTACTTACATGCTCAGTAGTTATGAATAACAATAATAATAGTTATAACAATAATAACAATGGGGGAAAAAAAGTGTCGTTTACCAGGAGAGCATCTTCCAATAAGGTCAAATGGACAAGAGTGCAAAGTTTATACATTCCAAAAATAGAGAGTGATCAAAAATAACCTTTCCCTGATCCATTCCCTTTCCCCCAAAGGCTTTTTTAAAGGTTTGAAGGTTGAGACAAATCCAGATTCCTGAATGAGCCTGTTAACTTTAATAGTGGTGTTTGCATGCTCTCATTGGGCTCTTATTCAGAATATTGGTGGGTAAAAAGACTCCTTATGGGCACACGGCTACGGAGAAAACAGTCATCAGAAGGCTGATTTCAGTAAGCTTGTAATTTTCCTGAAAAACACTATCGTGTTAGATGTGTTATAATCACAGTCCCAAAGCACTAATGATTTGACTGCTGTGTTTTAGTAAAGTAGGACACATCCTTTCTTAGACTTGTACAGCCCAGAGCCATGCGAAAGAATGAAGCAATCACAATCTGCGTTTGCCTTTTGATGAATGCAATTATGCGTCTGCTCCAAATGCCTTCAGGTCTGTGTGGAGCTGCTGGTGTGATGCATTTTGTTTATCACTGTTTACTTTGAAACTGTGAATGTTTTCAGCTGATTCGATGAATGAGATATGCAAAGCTGTACAAGCCAGTTTGTTCATGCAGATTAGAATTGTATTAGTGTAAGCTGCCGTATCTTAAGGCGCGCACACACAATTAGTTATTTACAGCAATGGAGCGCACTAGAGAAAATTATTTGAGCATGTTATTTAATGCTACATTGTTTTATGAGGGGATGGGTGCTGTTTTATTAAATGTCATGAGGTAATTCACCACATTTACGAGCCTGGCTGTGGTCTCAGTGGCTGGTGATAAATAACTAACATTGGTGATAAGGGGAGAGTACAGATAATAGGCAGTCCATTAGGGAGATATACAGAGCTCAGACCTCCATGTGCATAAATACAATCGTGGAGGGACAAACACATAGAGAGGCAAACAGAAGCCAAAGTCAGATTCTGCCTCGGCTCGATAGGCTTTAAGCTTGTTCCAGTGAAGGATCCAGGCAGAGTTCACGCTGCAACGGCTGTGGCATGGTAGATTATAATATCTACAGTTACATCATTACAGCTAGATCTGTATCATCCTTCACTTCATCTGCATTTCCAATCTTAGACTGATACTGATGCTTTTAAAGGCACAGTCTGTAGTTCGAATGGAGACAGTGGGACTGCCCCACTACCATAATTTGACACCAAGGATCTAAACCAGCCCAGTATTCTAGGAATTATATCTGTAGTAGACATCTGTATGCCCGGTCAATGCAAGATGTAGTGTATCTTTTATGTGCTGCAGCAAAGCCCAGAGTAATGTCATGTAGCCTAAACCATCCCCTCTTTACTATCTGTCAAAGCATAGCTCTGATGTGATGACACGCGCTGACAGCTGTGCTATAAACATCTGATTCTGTTTCAGGTCCTGTAATAACACCACTGACACTTCTGCCTTTGTTAGCTTTTGTCTGCTGATGTCTAGTGACAGTACTTGAAGCTCTGCAGGGTGAGATTCACCCTGTTTTTTTTATACTTTTTGGTGACATTTTTTCTGAATGAAACCTGCCTGCACACAGAGTAACACACAGAGCCGTATATTCTAATGGAACATGGGACTGTTAACTATGAGTGGATATATTCATGCACCGTCACCATTTTTTTGCATTGTTAATCGTACATCAGTTCAATTTTACCGTCCTGTTGGTTGTTGTGATGACTCACTGCTGCACTCGCCGTCCTTTGTGTCTCCATATCACAGCTAAGACTAAACGTCAGCACGATTTCAATGAGGACAGATCAATTGGAGGCGCACAATAAGATTTATTGAGATGGGTAGCGAGGGGAAAAGATCTTCCTTCATAACTTGTCTGTACATGATGTACTGTACATCTCCTTAGCTGACCAAATCACTTGTGCCTTCATCTTTTCTCCCCCCTTTTTTTATCCTCATAAACCAAAAGCGACACCAGCTCCTGAGTAGTAATACAATGTATCTAAATTCCTCCTTTCTCATTGATTGCTAAGCCCATGCAGGAAGTGGTAAGTAGCAGCAGTAGCTTAGCACATCAAAATCAGCTCACCGCAGCCAGCGTTTGATGTGCATTGTGGCGTCTGTTTTGTGATGCTGGGTTGTTTCAAACATGCATTTATTTGGAATAATTGTCAGTCTACATACATACAAAATGCATAGTTCTCATCCGAGGGCAACACTTCAAATTAATTTCTAGATTTAAAAATTAATGATTAAGCCTTTGATGTCTTTATGGCATCCATTATGACTTGACCAGTAACTCCTTAGAACAATCTTTTAGATCTAAGGCTGCACTGATTAATGAGCAACATTCGGCTTCGGCTCTGAGCGAGAGAGTGATTGATTTACTAATTTCAGCAAAGAAGAAAAACTCCTATTGTGAGTTTAAATTAGATGATCACAGAACCTAATCTACTCCGTCTGCCTGTCTTTCAATTCGTCTTATGTACAGAAAAAATCATTTCAGAGTTTCCACGGGGTGTTTTTTTTTTTTTTTTTTTTCTTTTTCTTTTCATGAGCTTGTGGCTGGATGCTGAATAATTTATGGAGAGAGAAACAATGATGGTTTTGTGGCTGTGACACCAGGACTGTCAGACATTAAAATAAGACTCAGAGAAAGTGAGTGAATTAAAGCAACTCTTTCATGCTCTTTGATCAACAGCTTGTTTTCTCTAAATACACTAATTGGCAGCAAGGCTCTGTTTCAGTTATTTGATATCCTTTGGTATAAGGCAACAAAGATTTTGCAACACCTTAAAGGTTTTTCTTGTAGTTATTGTAAGATTGCGTCACATTTCTGACCATCTTTGCATTGTATGCAGTTATATTTCAATGCTTTTGTACTCTTCCGCCCGATATTTTAGCAACAAATCCATCCTCTTCTATTTATTTAAGGCAGCACAGATTTAGACAGCCTGTTTGTCTGAAGACAGAGCATTCTTAACTATGGGCTTCAAATTCAAATAGGATTATTCCTTCTTTTGAGTCATTCTTTCTCCCCCTCTCTGTCTCTCTCAAACACACACACACACACACACACATGCACTCACCACAGTACGGTCCCCCCTGGGGACATAACACGATTGGGACATGCATGTTCCATGGCGCCAAATGAGCTCTCAGAAGCAGAAAGTGTGTCAGTCGTTGCCTGGCTCTGGAGGCTGTGGGCCCTGTAGAGCTCATATTCCATCAAAGTAGAGCTGAGATCAGAAATCCCTTTCATTTAGAGCAGACACGTTCACACAAACATAGAGAGCTACAAATTTAGTGTGGTGAGATGGCCTGTTCTGTGTTTGATATGGAGTTGTATTGAATTAGTTTGGTGCCAAAAATAAAAGCGCTTCACAACAAAAAAAGTAGATTTTCTTCAGTAAAGTTGTAAAAGATTAAAAAAAAAAAAAAAAAAACAAGCAACACGCAGTCAGTCACGTCTGCTTGCACCTTGCAGCACAAAGCAAGGCATGCCACCAATGAAAAAGGCGTACAGATTTAGACAATTAAATTTTGATATAAAGCATGGCTGAGGCAACTTTTGAGGCTGCAGGAACTTCACCCGTGGACCAAGAACCATTTGAGGGAATAAGAACTTCCACCCGAGTTTCAACAGAGGCAGCAGGGACCAACTTTAGTTCGAGTTTGTAATGACTTTAGAACTATCAGGGCAGAGTTTGCAGGGCTGACCTTTGCTGATCGGTCAAACAAAAATGTCACAGCAGCGTCACGATGAGGGATGGCCATTTCTTGAGGTTTATTTACTTTAAAAACAGAGTTAGGCTTTTTTGCCGACATCCCGACTGCTTTAAAGGAGAGCGAGGTGAAGACAGAGAGAATGTCTGCCTGCTGTTTTTCATTCATTATTATGCCACTCAAGCATCAGGATCATAGTAAATGCAAATGACTTAATGACTCTTCGCTGTTGTTTTCTCCTGTGTGAGAATTGAATTTCAAACACTGATGTCGTCCTCAAATCCATCATCAGACTCATTTGCCTAATCAGTCATGGTTCTCTCCAAAAGTTGTATGAGTCTGAAAGCGATTGCATTCATTTTAGTAGTAGTATTAAACACTAAACAAATTCCATATTTGATCAAATTGATGTATTCGGTAATGATGGCGTAGTTAAGCTTTTTAATGTCTTAGTTTTTCACCCTAACGACTGAAGAGAAGATCAAGAGAGAGAGACAAAGCTAACAGCCTGAGAGAATAAATACCAAACAATGCCAAGATGGAAAGCAGGAGCCGAAAACAAGGAGAGAAGTGACAGATGGACACACTCACGGCTCACAGCATGTCTCCGCCCTCTGGAGATGGAGCGAGATCTGTCCTCATTGACCTTGTCATGACAGCCCTGGCTCATTGTTGCTGGTCTGTAGTTTGCATAAGTGCAATCAGTCACTTTGGTTTCAGCGTGCTGTGTCACTGTGCATGCAGGAGTGTCTGTGTTAGCTCTGTTTGTGCTATTTGCTTAATTTCTGAGATGAAAAATTAATTAATACACACACATGTATATCATGTATATATTCATATTTAATCAAACCTGTTAGATCCAGTTGATTATGAAAACACTTGAGCTTTTAGTGATGCGCAGTCGGCCCCTTTGCAGACCTATTTTTAACGTATTTTTACTTTCATAAAGTAAGTCTGTTGTATAGAAAGAGTAAGTAATCGTGTTCACAGCAATGACCATGATGCAATGCAATGACAGGATCTGTTATTGTGGTAAGAGAAGCACCCCCTCACCCTCTCTTTTCTTCTCTCTCCACTTGTGTTCTGTGCAGCTTTCTGTTCTCCATTCTCAATTAGTACTCAGGTAATGAGTTCATGACCTAATATTCATCGTAGCAGATACCAATCTGCAGGTTATTACTGGACTGTGATGTTAGTGTTGAGCTTTGGTTTTAGCATAATCACATGATGCACATTGGGAATACAGTATAGTATCTTGCAGAAAAATGACATTGTCATTGTTTTTAATGGATAAAAGTGCAGCTGCTTAACTCTCCTCTCTATGAAAATACATCCCAGAATGGAACTAAATTGCTAAATTGAATCACATCTACACAGCAGCCTTCCCTCTTGATGCTGTGACCAGCACAATTGTATTATTTACAGTAAATTTGCAGATGCTGGGCCACAGTTGCACTCTGCTGCTAATGACTTTTGGAGCTCCAGTTCCCTTTGCTGTTAGTCACTGTCCTGATTGAATGAAGTGCTTTTTATATCCATTTCGAATGACTCCATCCCAGTGGCTTCCGTCACACTGGACTCACAGCCAGTTATTGGTGCCTCTGCAGAGAGCATTTGATTTATGACTATTTTGTTCTTTTTGTACTTGGACTATGCCCCATGTCTCCAGTGTCCACAGTTGCAAACAACATCTGATTGTCAGCTCCAGTGATTCTGAGGTGCAAGAATTGTCTCCTCAGTTGCTATTCTTGTCTACACCAATTTTAACCACTTTAAAAGAGCACCCACTGATTTACAAGAACAACAACAAAAAAAATCCTCAGTTTGCCTCAGCTTTGTCCTGTAACACTTGACAGCTATATAAATAAACACATGAACTTCAATTGATAGAAGTGCTTAACAGAGGTTACAAAAAACAAGACTGAGAGTCTACAGTCATGCTCTATGTGCGGCTCTGCTTCGGCACAGTGGTGCTTTGAGCTGACGGCTGTCAGCATTTTCACCATCTTAGTGTAGTGTGTCAGCATGCTATCATTGCTCACCAGCACTGAACACAAATTTCACCTGAGGCTGATGGAATATTTTTAGTTTTGCACATATTCCTTATAAGTTAATGGAAAAAATCAAATGTTGATCTGATCAGGACTCTAGACAATAAATCAGGAGTTCACTGAAGTCATTGTAGACCGGCATTGCCATCTCTTTAGCCACACTGCTTGCCACGCTAACACGCTGTTAGTGTCACTATTGGTAAAACCTCTATTCTCTTCTGTGTTCTTATGGAGAAAAAAATTGCTCACTAAAGTATGTCTGCCAGGTGGTTTCCAAGGTCCATACATCTTTAATTCAGTCTACTGATTATCTCACACTCATGCTGCCTCTATGCTATGCTATGTTTTGTTCTTTTTGTACTTGGGCTATGCTCCATGTCTCCAGTTAACCAAGCCGCAGTTGCAAAAAGCATCTGATCGTCAGCTCCAGTGATTGTGATTCTGAGTCACAAGAATTGTCTCCTCAGTTGCTATTCTTGGCTACAACAATTTTAACAACTGTAAAAGAGCACCCACTGATTTGGAAGAGCAACAACAACAAAAAACAATCTCACTTTGTCTCAGCTTTATCCTGTAACACTTGACAGCTGCAGTATATAAATACACACATGAACTTCAGAAGCCCATGACTACTGATCTCCACCTCTCAATTGGGGGAAAATGTTTGAGATTTGCTCAGAGTTCAGTGGACCAGAGTCAGATAGCAGGCCTGTGTGGTCCTGGGGTGGAGGACCTCCACTGGGACACAAGGCCATCTATTAGGTCAGCCTCTCTGGAAGACAGAGAGGATGGAGAGAGAAAAGTCAAAGCTGCCAGACTGGCTGTCAGTAAAATGAGGGAAGGATTTCATTAAATTTGTCTGCTCCCTGTTTCCTTGTGTTAGCTTATGTTTGTCTCGTTTGGTTCCCTTGAGGTGAGCGATTTTAAGATTTCGAGACAGCGGGATATTGAGGCGACACACCACTGTGTTGTGTGTGCCAGGGAGCAGATGTTTTTTTTAGCACTTTTCCACCCTGTCATGGTGTCCCATCACCCCAGACGGATGCTGTCAAGCAGCTTAATGATGCCTGTTTTCCCTCATGAGCTCTGGCGAAAGCAGCAGTTTACATGCAGAGCAACAGGCAGGCAAGCTGTAGCACTCACCCACACAGCCACACTCCCACCTTTATGTATGTTGGAGTGCTGTGTAATTATACAAACATAGCACTCTTGATGGCACAAATGAAGGTTTCTTTAACTCTAATGAGAGGTGGGTGCTATCTATCTATCTATCTATCTATCTATCTATCTATCTATCTATCTATCTATCTATCTATCTATCTATCTATCTATCTATCTATCTATCTGTAGAATCTGATAATGTTTTCTACGGCATAATTATGGAGAGACTGTTAACAACATCACTCTCACCTATTTTCAGCAGACAATTGAAAAGTAAAGCAAAGTGTCATCCTGCAACACATGTGAATACATTCCAGGACCTATTTCATGCCATGGCATTGACATTTACTGTTTTGTTGTGTAACTTTCCCTAGTGCCACTTAGGCCACTTCCTTGCTTAATGACTTATATAATTGGATGGCATCTTCTTTATTTCCCATGAGCATTCTGCCTCAGATAAAACTCACTGTCAAATACAGTCTTCCATGTTACTGTATGCTCTCTGTATGTGAAATAGTGTTGGAGCCTTGTCACCAAATTACACCAAAAGGAAGCAACCACAATGCATGTCTTAACTACTTCACTAGCTGCACATCTTGCCTTTCTTAATACAATGATTGCACAATTAAAATCATATCTTAATATAATTTTAATATGACTTCCCCACTTACTGCAGCCTGCACACCACTAAAATCTACTACAGAGTTGAATCAATACCTTCTCAACACAGTGTCAGCAAAAACTGAACACTATACCATAAGCTTCACAGTCATTGAATTTATTGCAGTGCTGTTTTATTGAATTGCATCTAATAAACTGGTGACTCAGTGAATCCACCGCGTATGGTTTTTGCTCATGATTTATTAACGCTCCGACCTGACTTTCTATGTCTTTATATAACGCGTACGTCAGTGTGTGTGTGTGTGTGTGTGTGTGTGTGTGTGTGTGTGTGTGTGTGTGTGTGTGTGTGTGTGTGTGTGTGTGTGTGTGTGTGTGTGTGTTTGTTTTGCTCAGCAGAGCACTGGATTTCATGATTAATGACAGTGTCAGCTCATGGCCCTGCTTCCTGTCATAGACTGTTTTCATGAGTATTTGCCGCGGTTGTATGTCTTTGTATATCCATATTTGCACTATTTAGGATTTTTGTATCTAAAGTAGTGCCCTTTTGTACTTTCTTAATAGACTTTTTCACTTATTGTCACAAAAGCACATGTGTAATCCATAACATTAATGGTGCCTGTGCTCCATTAAAATGTGCCCATGAGCCAGTGTGCACAATCCCAGGCCCCTGGAACTGGCACACCTAAATAGAGTGCAGGCATTATTAATGTTATTAGTTACATGTGTGTTTCACAAGTCAAAGTGTCCTCTGAGCAAATGCTCTGTTTCCAAGTTCACAGTCCATACAGGTGCACTGCATTCTAGAGATCGACCGATATGGATTTTTCAGGGCTGATACCGATACTGATTATTAATAATCAAGTAAAACCGATAGTCGATATTTAGAACCGATATTCTTTTGCGGCAAAAATTAAAATTTTGGTTTCAAAATTTAGAGTAACACACCTGGGATTAGAATGAATACAGTATAGTGTTTGTTTGTTTTGTGTACACTAAAAAAAGACCTTTTTGTAAAATAACACAAACACAAAATCTTCATTGAAATGCCCTTAAGTTTAATTATTAATAAAAAGTGCAGGGGCCTTCCAGCAACATTTCTTAAAACTCACTCAAATGAATAAATAGATAAATAAAATTGCTCCCAATTTTTGAAACATCAACAAAATAACCTGAACTGAACTATTCTGAAATTTGGGTCTGAGTGAGTACTCCCAATTCAGTAGCAGGAGACATGCCAGCACCACAGTTTTCATATCTCCGAGCTTGGAAAAACGTTTCATTACACACGTGAGTTGTAGACGCGACGGTAAATTTATTGATTGAAAATAAAACACACTAAGAATAATCTCCTCGATGTGTGCTCTCTGCCTCACTCATATCCCTGGACTTTACGAGTGACGGGCAAAAAGACGATCATTTAACACCAGTAGTTACGTTGCTGCATCACTTGAGAGGCGACTGTAAACAAACAAGGACACGTTAGCGTGTAGTTGTTTATTGATAAACCAGGAGCCGCCCCACGGACTGAGACACGTTAGATTTATTATTCCCACAAAGTAACGGTAACCGAAAGGGCGTATATTATTATTGTGCGTCTGGTCACAGCTACAAAGCGGTTGCGGCAGTTATAACGCAGCGGTGGGTCATCATGAAATACGTAATGGATAATGCCCGACGAGGTGTCCCTTATCAGAAATGAATGGACGACGCTGAGGTGTGAACCGGCCGACGCGAAGCCTGATTGCCAATAATTTAGAGCAATCAGGCTATTTGACCGGAACTTTTTTATAGGTGTCCTACAACACTTTTTAACGGACACCCTGCAGCCATTTAGAATTGAGTATTCACTCAGACCATGGTATAAGCCTTGTTGAAGTTGTGAACAGTTTCATTTCCAGAGCCAAACAGCGGAATTCAGCAGGTTTTCCTCCCTTATACTTGCTATAGTCTACCTATCGCTATGTCGTTATGTCTTTTTTTATTAAGTAAGGAATTTCAGGTCATGTTCACTTGGTTATGTCTTTTTTTTATATATATATATATACATCTTTGTATGCTTATGTGATTAGACAAGTAGGTCGGTGAAATGTCAGCTCTGGGCTTGCATGTTATCACGAGGTTGTAGTATTTTTAAAACTTCATCACAGAGGGTTTTTATTGCAACTTCGACTGACTCTGTTGCCTTATCTCTGCTGGATCACCGGAGCAGTTGTCTGCTTCTCCTTGTTTGTGGCGCTGCATGTAGAGGCTTCAGTGTCGATTGGCTGTCACTGACTCACTTGTGCCATGTAGCCAATCAGTGAGGGCTGTGGGCGGGACATTGTTACACAGCCAAGAATGGTGACTTCAAGCGAAGAGACGGCTGCATCGGAGCCAACGGAGCGCGTTTTAAAATACATTAATTAATTTTATCGGTTATCGGTGGAAAAAAACGGCCGATGCCGATGATCGAAATGATGCTGAATACCGGCCGATAATATCGGCCAGGCATTGGTCGATCCCTGCTGCATACAGCTGAATAAGAGGACAAAAATGAAGCTATACCTCTCCTGGCTTTCTATTATTAGTGTTACATCGTCTAATAAGAGGTTGGCCAAAGCCATTATCAACTACACGACAGACAGAATGTGTCAATATCGTTTAGCTCTAGAGACTCACACCATCTGATATCTGTAAAGTACTTTAGAGATTCTTTATTTTCTTGGAACAAAACATTAAATGTTACATGTACAGTACGTTGCATATTTCGTTCATCTTCTGGTGGATGTTTTACAGGAGTTCACTTTTGCTTGGGTTGTTAACTGTTGCCAGATGTCCTCCTCCGCCTGACAACCAATCAGCATCCTGTAAATATTTGTGTCTGTCGTTTGTGGTGGTGGGGACTGCGAAACAGTCGTGAGTCCTCAGTGGCGAGTAAAAGCCCAAAAGCTGCAACAACATCAGCAGAAACCCAAGGATCCGAGATGGTATTGTTTCAAGTGTTAAATACAAGCAGAACACGTTTGTTTTGCAGCCGGGATTTAGAGGTGAGACTGAATAAACTATGGAGGGAGAATCAGTTACTGTTGGACATTTCAAGCACAAGCTATTACAAACACAGAGCTGTGTAGTGTGAAATTGCCAGATGATGTAGTATTAACTCAACAGTGACTTTGAGAATAGTATCCATGGTGACTCAATCATCTATGCAAGCAGTAGCACCTGGGAGGCAGTGTTTGTTGCCTTGTTGAATGCTCCTTAACACACACTCAGTTATTGGGTTTTGCCAGCGGATAATTTGTCCCATGGTTAAACTGGGAGATTGTCAGCGATCAGATAGTTCTTCTAATCGGCAGGCTCAAAAGGCTGGCTGGCCATCTGCATGCTGGGTTACTGTGTTACTGTCAGTGAGTTAATGCAGAATGTGTTGAATAGCAAGTAGGCAGCGCAGCCAGCAAGGATGGATCCAAGCGAGGCGTGGAAGCTTTTTCTGTGGCAAAGCTGAGGGTCCTATTAGTGTCTGTAAGTACTGAAATTTAAGGTGTCAGCCATTTCTTAGCAGTGGACGTTAGTTGTAGCAAAAAATATTACAGCATGCACTTTACCAGATCCCTTGAACTGGATTACCAAAATGGAATGCAGCCATAATTAATCATATTAGTTATGCCTGTGCGACTGCATACAGTATTGGTGCATTACGACTGCAGTTGCAGATATTAAGGTCAATGAAGAGGATGCTGGGTAGATGCCACATTCACATCATATGTGTTCACACTGTGATTTTGAGCAGCCAAGTGGGAAAAACCATGCATCAGCCTCCGAGTTACAGTTTTGAGAAGGAGATATCAGGAATTTCTGACAGCTATGACATCTGACACTTAGCAAAGAACCCCAGAGCTGTCCATGAACCACTGGAGACAAGACTGCAAAGCCACTATCGCTGGCAGCTACATCCAAATAAAATCCAGTATTAACATGAACAGAATCAATTCAAAAGTTTAAAAGGAGCGAAAGGAGCTTGCTTGTATCTGCTTTTACTTCTTGCTATTGTTGTTACCACCAATACTGTCACCGGGCATTTCACTACAATCTAATATGATCCAATACAACATCTCTGCCATAACTTCTGTCTTGACAAAGATAATAACGGTCAGTTTTGATAGACATTGTCATTAAGGTTGTAGTTTGCAGTGGTGTTGCAATGCATTTTGTGAAAGGTGTTGTGAGGGAAATTTTAAATACAATATCACATGAATATCTTTTTTGATCATGTATCATGTAATCATGTCTAAATTCTCATTATGTTTTATTTATTCTGAATCCTGCTCTGTGTGGCACTCCCTTGATGTGAGCCTTGCCCTGGTTCAGATACCAGAGAGCATTGTACCTCTGTTGTGTTTATTTTTGGGCGTTTGGGCTGGAGTTCACTTGAGTGAGAGTTACATGGAGTATACATGATTAAAAGTCTGGTCAGTGCAGAGAAATATGGTATGATTACACTACAAATCTCTGAGAGAGATTGTTCTTCGTGTGGAAATATAAGTGAAGGTGGCAGATGTGTGACAGAAAACTGAAGACAGAAAGTGAGACAGGACTGGCGACAGAAAGCATCCACAGGACAGAGGGATGAAATAGGAACCTTTACAGTATAAAAAGAGTGAACAAAATCTCTGTGTGCACACTATGAACTATACTGTAACAGATTTTGACCTCATTCCTCTTTGTTTGAAATGGAATTGCACAATTGGCACACCAGTGTTCCTTATATTTTGTCCACCCCATTTACATTTTTCAATATAATGCACTCCAGTACAACTCCAGTGCCCACAGTGACCTCAGTAATAAACCTGAGGTGGAATTAAACCTTTACCTCATGATATATAAAATACAGTTCATTTACCATTCACCATAACAAAAGTGGCTATTCATCAGGTGTGACTACAAGGCTGTGCTAATAGAACATAAAAGGTCCCAAGTCAGAATAAAGAGAATAATGGTAGCCTTCTGTGTTCTCCCCATTCTGCTAACAACGCATTAATGCGATATGGGGGACTTTAGGGTTACTTGATTAGAATGTACAAGAACAAGGAGAGACTTAATTCTCTTGATTGAATTTTTCCCCTCAATATTGCTAAATCCAATCCCTGGATGGGTGCCCTTTGTTGAGCATGATTTAAAGTGGTTTAAAGTTCCTCTCCTGGCATTGATTAAACCCCTAAACACTCATCTTTGTTCAACCAAAGTACTGATTTTTTTTATTTATTTTTTTTTTTAAATAAAACAAGTCTGCAGTCATGAAAAGCTGGTATATTCTGTCATCAGACAGGACACTGAGGAACAGTTTCCTCCTTTATGTAGTAACAAGAGGTTAAGAAGTCTGACAGGTTGCTCAGTAAAGGTGGATTCATATGCAAGTAGCCCTAAAGCATTCATCATGTGAAGTTACCCCTGCTGATCACGCACATGAGCAATACACACGCTGGAAAGGATTGAATAAGATCCCTGATTATGTGCAACACAACCCATGTGATTTACCTACTATTTTGTCAAGGCAATAAATCCTGTGTAGGTTAAAGACGTTCCAAATTTGGATTAGTGAGTGCAGAAGTATCATTAGATGGGCAGGTAACGGTAATGTTATCACCTGTAGCACGGTATTTCAGTGAACTGAGCATCTAAGATGTATTGGAGTTGAAGAAGTGTGGCTCAATCTCAAAGGTGGCAATCTTGAAAGATTACTTTTACAACTGGAGTGCTGTTGGATCCATCACTTAAAAAACCTTCTGTCCTACTGGCATGAATGAGTATTTTTCTTTTTCAAGAAACTGATTTTTACATCTTTTTAACTGCAATAAAATATTTGCAAGGAATTAAGAAAATTGAAAGAAAAATAAAAAGCATCTCTCCCAAAATGGTCCCCTGTGTGTTACCATGGTTGCTTTGTCCATTGTATGTTTTTTTTTTTTTTTTCTAAATCTTATTCGAAATGTCTGAATGAACATGTTGGCTCATGCTCACTGTGTCCTCAGGATAAATAGATTGAACAGCACCAATTGTGTGACAAAATCCATCTGCAACATTTACAAAACAGTGCTCTGGAAAATGGCTACTACAAACCCATGTTTTCTCAGAGGTTTGGCTCTTGGATTTTAATATCGTTTGTTAAAACACAAAGGCTCACTATTTCTTCTTTTGCAGCGTCATTTGAAAATAATGAAATTTAGCTTGGAAAGTATCAATATCCAGCTACACCTGCCTTCTCCTCTGTGTGATGGGAGGAAACCAAATGATATTAATACCCTATATGATCATGTAAACACTGATCATCTGTTGCATAGAAATACATGAGCACCCGAACAAACTTTCTCTAAAGCAAAGAAAACGAGCAGGACTCTCGATGTTCAATTACTGCTACATTGGAGTACACTTATTCATCTTCATCTCCTCTCTTCCACTTGTCCTTTTTGTCTCTTTAAGTATAGCTGGCTTTTGTTTGGTGGTGCTTGGGGAGTCCAATCCTGCTTTCTACCTCTCTACATCCAATCATCCATCCTGACCTTGTTCTTTCCTCCCTCATTCTGTTAAGATGTATTTGTTTCTCGGTGAGGACAATCTCTCTTTGTTAAGGATAGCGTGTATGTGAGAGGATTTTGCTCATTTTCCAAGATGGGACGTGTTAAGAATCATCGAAGAACCAAGGTGAGGCATCTCATCCTGATGCTCACTGGCAGCATTTAAATCAGTTATGGTCAGAGCCCTGAAGAGTGTTAACAATTGGGATACAGGTGAGGAATACTGGAAACACCTGATCTCACAGCTCCATGTGTTCAATAGGCAGTGTCTGCTGATGGACATGAATATAGCGGCAATTTTGGGACTTGCATGGTACCTGGCGGCAGCTGCCAGATAGAAGTAATTATGTTTTTTAAGGATGCTGCAGATGTACATGTTTGGACATAAAATGAAACATTTTGGCTTAATTTATCAGGGAAGAAAATACAGATTGATTGAGTGGTGAGTGCACATGTTGTTCTCTTGCAGCAGGTGCATAATTGTATGAAGAGATCTTCATTATGAATGACATTATGGTTATACACAGCTTTATAGAGCTTTATACTGCGTGTTTGTCATCTACACATCTGGCACGGGCGTGTGATCGCATATGAATTTGCTCTTGTCCCTGCTTTGAAAAATGCAGTTTTGGAGAGAAGTGCTGGTCGGTCATATCTATGGCAACATGGACAATGGATACTCAGGTGTTCGGATTCTGTAGTCACGGAAGCTAAAAACACACAGTTGTCTCCACTTTCAGTGCCCTGCTGCTAGAATGGTGCTGAAGGCCTTTCTTTAATTCAACACTGGAGCACATTAGAGTGCAACGTGTGCTGTGATACGAGGAAGTCATCCTCTGTCCCCCACCACACACTTTTCTTATGCAACACTAAGAAATCCGCTGATTAGCAATCTGTCAGCTGCATGCTTTTCTTTTATGGCAAAGTCATCATTTGACAACAACCTCTATCTATCTATCTATCTATCTATCTATCTATCTATCTATCTATCTATCTATCTATCTATCTATCTATCTATCTATCTATCTATCTTTTGTCCTTTCTCCCCTCTCTTCCATGTGTTAAGATTGCTCTGCCCTTGAGTGTGTTTCCAGCATAGAAGCAGAAGCTACTTTCTTATTCAGAGTGTGTGTGCTGCAGTAATGTCTGTCACAGTCCATTTCCCACTAGAATAGAAAATGCAGGCTGACACACAGCTCGGGATTAACCACGCTGTGTGTCCATGTGTGTTGACTGTGTGTGTGCGTACTCTCCTCAGCATACCCACCAGTCCAGTTTGTTTCTTTTTTTTTTTTTTTTTTAGCATTATTTTTGCCATACCATGGGCATTTTCCAGTCAGTTCAGCTATATTGCTCAGCTTGCTAAGGCCATATTGTAATGGCTTGTATCAGATATGAGATACAATTCTAATACAAAGAGCCCTGCAATGAATCCTTGTTGTAATTATCAGTATGCATTGTATTTTCTAAATGTATGTAAACTTTTAATCTGACCATAGCTGTCGAATAATGTAGTGGAGTAAACAGTGCAATATTTAAATATATAGTGGAGCAGAAGTATAAAGTAGGATGAAATGGGAATATTCAAATTAAGTACAAGTACCTCAAAACTGTCCTTGAAAACAGTACTTGAGTAAATGCACTTGCTTCCCACCACTGTCTGTTGAATGGCACTGTATTATACAGAGTGGTGTTTAGAGTGTTGTGTCCACTCCATTTATATGACAGAAGACTGGATAAGACTTCACTTTGGTAGATAATATCCTGCAGGTACATAGCAGCTATGTAAATTTCCATACATGCAGCATAACCTGTCTGCAGTGAGTAGGGTGGTGGTTTGATAAGGTATTTACACAGTGTGCAGTAACTCAAACAGATGTAGACAATTCACATCACTCAGTCAAGCTATTCTTACCATGATTCAACTATGATGTCGTGACACAATCATTTACTTTAACTGCACTGACATAAACATACTTATAAATCCAGAATGTGTGTGTATCCTTAACCATGCCACCCTTTCTCATACTAATGCTGTACAAGACTAACATGTTGCATATATTTTCAGTGAAGAGAAGACATTCTTGTGTCTGTTCATTTCTTGATTCATGCTAAGGTAGATATTTTGTAATTGGGAAAAACAAATGTCCACTTTATATGTATATAAAGCCTGTTGGGTATCAATCCTCCCGTACATTCATATGAAGTTAAGACTTCAATTTATTGTATTGACAAAAATAGATTCAACCTCTGAGGTGCAGATGTAACAGAATCATTCCACCTCATTCCTCACTTCATTGTACCTAATGTGTACTTTAGCTGAGACCTCTAAAATGCCATTTCATAGGTCCGGTGGACTGTATTAGGCTTATAAGTCAGGTCCATTAGGAACAGTATGTGAGAGGAGAGGATATGAAATCTCTCTGCAGCACCACATCTGACACCTTGAATGTCATTTTAATCAGTCAGTCACAGTCCGAGCCTCCCCTCTTTAACCTCACCTCACCTCCTTTTCTCTTCTCCTTTATTCACGTATCATTCACTTTAAATGCAAAACCAATTTAAAGATATATTGCTTTGCCAGACACCATATTAAATTGTCTTCATATTGGCCAGTTTTAGCCTAAAGTAATTTAGTCAGTCTAACTTGTGTGCAGTGTTGTGCGGGCCTGATAAGCAGGTCCTCTTTATAACTTTTGAACATATAATACATTTTCTCTTAGTTTGTGTGAAAAATGTGAAGCTACACTACCCTATCAAAAGAAAAGAAAAAGCTGAATTGTTCTTGGTATTGGAGTGAAGTAAAAATTTGGGGGCAAGCGATGAATGTGTGCTGGTGCTCCAACATCATAAACACAACATAAAGAATTGTGTTGTCAGTCATGTGGCTAGGCAACATCTATTACTATATTATCATATCATTACTTAGTAGGTCCTGATTCATTTCACTTCTTTTACGTTTGTTAAAATATCCTCAGGTTCCAGTGAGTTGTGGCTCTGTATGACCAGAATATGCTTCCAGTTGTATCATTTGCTTAACAAATAACATTAAGAATATTTCTTGTTATCATATATATTTCCAATTCCAAACGTGAACAGGTATACCACGTACCAGCCTACTGTTTGTTTCAAGTAGGGTAAACATCAGGTTCCTGAATATGATCAAATCATGACAAACAACCAGAACACTTCTGTGAACAAGTGTGCTCACTGTAACAGAAGAGGTCTGGTCTACAGAGGTGAAGAGAATGCCCAGTCAGCCATGACATAACAGTGCTGGCACCCAGCAGAGCAAAAGCCCAGCCTGGCCAAAGAAGTTCAGGGTAATGAAACACCCAGCATGCCCTGTCATTACCTGCTGTGGTTCGATACCCTGGGGAAGCCGTGGAGAGTCTACAGAATGCCCCAAGCTCCCACGTATGCCCCCTAGCAAGGTAAATGCAGCACATAACATTGGCAGGCACATTAAGTCAGTGTGCTTATCTTTTTTTTTCCTTCTTTTTTTTTTTTTTTTTGTTTGTGTGTGTGTGTTTGTTTTGCAGTTAAAGCGGCCGATATTTCTGAAGAGAACTTCAAGGTCAGTTGTTTAAACAAACAACTAGGGTTGGGCGGTAATCCGGTAATAAGGTATCCCGCGGTATCTAAAAATAGCAACGGTATCAGTTTCATTACCGTCATTAAAAAAAATGCTGGTCTATAGGGGTCTAACATAATTGTAGCATCGTCGTAAGAAAAATGAAGTCCACTCCCTTCAATGTATCTGGTTGAATTTTTACTTGAGGAAAAGGTGACAAAGGTGTGCAAAAGTACGTGTTAAGAATGAACCCGAGCAGTCGTACAGATGTTTATGAGACGGAGCGGTGAAACTAACTGCATGGTGACGTCGTTCAGTAGCTCATCGACCCGCCCACATTCACCGTAGTAACACCAATGACGATCCAGAAGGAAGTAAGCCCAGAGATAGGTTATTGCGTGAAGAGCGCTCCCTCCACTCTAGAAACCCCCTCCTTTTTATGTAAACAAGCAGGACCTTGATCTCAAACTAACACAGAGTCATAGGAGGAGACATTAGCAGCGTTTTTTTCGGGCTGGAATATAACTTTTGACCACAAAAAAGCAAAGGTAAGACATACTTTATGATTTAGCGAAGTTTTTTTTTTTTTTGTTATTCTTTGGCTGCTAGCTCACCGAGATTCGTCGCACAGTGAGGAGGCAGACATCTTCGTGATCATCAGACTGTCTGCTTTCATATGATACCAGGCCTTTGGGGTTTGCGTGAAGTGGTAAAATCAACAGATGCCGTACCTTTGACGTGCGCTATTTTCGCGTTTTCGTTAAATGCGCACATAATTTCCTGGGGTATGAATTATGTTTCGTTTGGGTGACAATGCTTGGCAGAGGATTTTAACTGAGTTTCTCCCTGTCAGTCTGGTATGCTACAAGTTAGGACTGGTGCTTCTTAGCGTGAGCATTGACCATCTGAACTGCGCGCATGTCACGCTGCCCTGCAAAGTGATTTTTAATTAGTCACGGTAATACCGTATACTCCGGGAAAATGTGGGGAAAGTTTGACGGTAACAAAATTTGGATACCGCCCAACTCTACAAACAACCCAACTTAAAGAAAAAGCTTTAGAGAAAGATGTCTGTGGAAAGAAGACACCTTGTCTACCCTTAGATTACATGTTTCCTCCAAATAAATAAATCTATTTTCTGGCCAACAATGGCCCAATCAATATTTTGATGGGTACAGTTTTGTCATTGGTCAAATAACAAAGCAGAGACTTTTCTATCCTGACATCCGGTGATGGACTGGTGTTATTAATGAAATCAAGGGGGGACCCAGAGAGGCCAATATAAATTTAAATAGGGAATGAAAAATGACTTTATGCATTTAAAATAAAAGGAAAATTAAAGTTAAAAAGTAAGTTAACATGTTTTAAATATTAACTTGGTTTTTAAATAATTCATGCACATTTTTTACTATATTCAGTGACTGTGATTGCATTTTCCGTTCGATTAACAATCAACATTTTATTGCAACAACTGAGCAGACCCTCAGTATATGCCAGGTCCTTATTGGCTAAATTACAATGAATCATATATGTACGCAAACTAATTCCAAAATGCATTTGTTGAATAAAGGCCAGACACTGAGAGTGAGCCAGAGAGTGTTGCCAAGTCTTTCACATATACCCAGACAAGCACAGGAGTGTGAGCCTAGCTACATGGGAGCAAAGCACCGCTCACAGTGTCCACAGTGTCATAGGCAGCATCCGTCTGTCACATGCTGCATCCACCTGTAGTACTGCATGTCCAAACATTTAGAGTCTGAGGAGTCTGACCTTCAGCAGATTGTAATGCATAATGTATGAACAACGAAAATCTGCACAGTTTGAGCTGAATGCCCCCCGTATGCGCACAAACACACACACACACACACACACACACACACACACACACACACACACACACACACACACAGAAGGGCAAAGAATTAAAGAGTGATACATTTTAAAAACGTATGTATAATATAGAATCATTTTATTCACTGTGCAGTGACCTTTTGGAAACAGGGATAGACAGAACCTGTAACAACTCACTATAATGAACATTAAAATGTACATTTTGCAGATCTGAATAGTAGTACAGTCAGCAATGAATGAACAGTATGCTGAGCACATGAAAACATATGTGAACTGGAATATGTGGACTACTACTAATGTCAACCTAATCTCATACCGTACATACTAAAACATTTTCTTTTACACTTTCAAGTTTTCTGCGTTTTTAGAAACAAACAGGCACTGTGTTTATAAGGTCTCACAGTTGATGGTCTGAGTGAAAAGCAAGCCGGGAGGTAAAGGGAGCTGTTCGTAGATCAGATATGCAAAAGATGGGTACTTTAATTACATGCATGCCAGGTTAACGGTATCATCATTAACACCTCTGCCACTTCAGCGGTTTGTGTGGTGTTTCCGTTGCCTTAGTTGGAAGTTAAAGATTACCTATCATTGCCATGCATATGTGTGTGTGCAGTTAAGGAAGTTAATTGTTACAGATTTGAAAGTTTTGGCCTCCATCATTCTCAAGGTTTCTTTGTCAAATGGAAGCATTTGGAACCATCAACAGTCTACCTAGATCTGGCCACCCAGCCAAACTGGGATTACGGGCCCTAGTCAGACAGGTAACCAAGAAGTCAAAGGTCACAATGAATTAGATCCAGAGTTCCTTTGTGGAAATGTGTTAACCTTACTGTACGGTTTTATTAAACCAACTTGGTTAGTCTAATAACCCCCACTGCACAGGGTGCGTCTTGATTGGTGAAACAGTGTCATACTCAGCTCCGACAATCCGACAATCTCCGTCCTTTTCCACGTGTTTATTTTCTTCAACAGCAACTCCACACATGCTATGAAGTGGTATAAACATTGAACGTGCCGTAGGTAGCAGTAATAGGCTACAGAAGCAGGTAATCAACTGAAAACACAAATGTAAACAAAATCACTACATTAATGCCACGGATACATTATCCATTCCGTAATCATTATACACAAACATTTTTATACATATGAACTCACCAGCTCGGCTTCACCGGTCAAAACGTGGCACAACAAGTTATAATATTAACCACCAACTGAACCAATACACAGTGGACCGCCGTCGCTAGGGGGCGTTACAAACTCGGACCAGTATAAAACAGTTTTAACCACCTAACACGCTTGGGATAAAGAGAAACCCATACACTTACAGAAGGACAATCATCAGGACTGCACTCCGACAGTCAGGCCTGTATGGTAGATGGAAGCCATTCTTCACTAAAAGTCACATGACAGCCTGGTGGGAGTTTCCCAAAAGGCACCTGAACAACTTTCAGACCATAAGAAGCACAATCCTCTGGTCTGATGAAGCGACGATTTAACTATTTGGCCACAATTCCAATGGCATGTAGGGAGCAAACCAGGCACTGAGCATCACCTCATCAATACCATCAGTGCAGTCCAACACAGAGGTGGCAGCATCATGCTGTGGGTATGTTTTTCTTTGACAGGGACTAGAGGACTAGTCTGGATAGAGGGGAAGAAATTTATAGAGCAATCCTGAGTGAAATCATTTACCAGAGTTCTCAGGATCTCAGGCTGGGGCGAAGGTTTCATTTCAACAAGACAACAACCTGAAGCATACTGCCAAGAACACAGGAGTGTGTTGGCTCTATGAAAGGCCTGGAGTGGCCCAGCCAGATTCTGGACCTGAATCCAACAGAGTATCCCTGGTGAGATCTGAAAATGGCTGTGTATAGATGTTCCCCATCCAATGCAGTTGAGCTTGAATGATTCTGCCAAGAAGAATGGGAGAAACTTCCAAAAGAAAGGTGTGCCAAGCTTGTCACATCATTTCCAAGAACACTTGAGGCTGTCATTGTTGCCAAAGGTGCTTTAACCAAGTAGTACTTGAAGAGTCTGAATACTGTAAATAGGATATTTCAGTAATTTTTCAAGTAAATTTACAAAATACTCAAAAACCTGTGTTTGCTTTGTCATTGTGGAGTATTGTGTGTAAATTGATGAGAAAAAAAAGAATCAATTTTAAGATGAGTCTGAGTCTGAACAAATTCAAATTATGATGAAGTGTAAGTTTATCCTTGGAAAATATATATTTAAACCTTAATTGCCAATGGGATGCATCTCATTGCATGACAGTGTCGTTTTAGGTGAAGTCAAAAACAAACTTGCACTTTTGTTTATATACTCTCAAAACCCATCTAGAAAATGTGGTTGAAACAAAAATCTTGGCCCATCGGTGTTTCCTTTAGAGATGATGAAGTGTAATGGCCAGGTGGATCCCTGCCAGGTAGCATTCATAGCCAACACAGGCAGACAACTAATCACTGTTTAGTGACTCATCCCTTATGATGTATGGAGATGATTCAGCAGAGTGTATGGGTAGCTGATTATGGCCTCGGAATCAAAATGCATCAGAAAAACACCATTCCTTACTGGAAAATATAGGGCTTATGTGGGAACATAGTGGGCGTGGTGCTAAGTATACTGTAGTATGTAGTCCGAGTTCTGGTGTTTGCTTTTTTTTTTTTTTTTTGTCTCAGTAGGAAGTACGCGTATTCGCTCTCTTGCCAAGAGTAGCATATTGGTGCTACTCTCCTGCCTGTACACTTAATATGAAACTAGCTTAGCAGAGAGACTGAAAACAGGGTGAGACAGCATTACAACATTAAAAAAACTCTGGGTAATGATTTCCTCCTCCCCTAGAGCCATTAGAGTTTGTGTCAAAATCAAATATTTAACCTGCAAATACCTGAAACCTTCTTGAGATAGATAATCCATTGCAGTTGCCATTTTGACTCGTATTTATTTAGGCTGCACTAGCTGTTATTTGTCAGCATTACATTATTGCAGGCAGGGAATGTTTTGACACTTGTGATGCATGAGAGTTGTCTTGGGGTTTCCAAAGCAATATCAAGGAGGCAATGTAAATATAATGCATATAACGCATGCATTCAAAATGTTGCTCATTGACATCCAAGTGTCTCAAGTATATACTGTAATTCAATGCTGATAGTAACATGTGACACACACACACAAACACTCAGGTCTTGAAGGAGTTCCCATATACGATAAGCAGTTGTTTGCAACCAACTCATCTCAAACCATCTCAGTTTGGTTTGCGGTGGGTGATTGTGGCGACCAGGTAATTTGATGCAGCACTCCATCACACTCCTCCTTGGTTATATAGCCCAGTGTCACCAGTAAAGCACATCCACACCATCGCACCTCCTCTTCTAAGCTTCACAGTGGGAACCACACATGCAGATACCATCCATTCATCTTCTCTGTGTCTCATAAGTACACAATGGTTGGAGCCAAAAATCTCATATTTGGACTAATCAAACCAAATTACAGATTTCCACTGGTCTAATGTTCATTCCTTGTGTCTCTTGACCAAAGCAATTATCTTCTTCTTGTTGGTCTCCCTCAATGGTGGTTTCCTTGCAGCAATTCAACCATGAAGGCCAGATTCGCACAGTCTCCTCCCAACACTTTAAGCTGAGATGTGACTGCTACTTGAACTCTGTGAAGCATTTATGTTGACTCTAATCTCAGGCGCTGTTAATTGGTTATTTCTGAGGCTGGTAACTGTAATGAACTCATCCTCTGCAGCAGAGGTAACTCAGCCTTCCTTTCCTGGGGCGTCCTCATGAGAGTCAGTTTCATCAAAGCGTTGGATGTGTTTTGCGACTGCACTTGAAGAGACATTTGACGTTATTGAAATTTTCCAGACTGACTGATCTTCATGTCTTAAAGTAATGATGGACTGTCATTTCTCTTTACTTTTTACTTTCACTTCTCTTGCCATAATATGGATCATCACATATGTACTTGACAGGGGCGGCTGGCCCATAGTGGGCGAAAGTGCACTGCCCTCCTGAAGCCACACAAGAAAAAGAGAGAGAAAAGAGTTTATTTTGCTGGTCTATGTTGTGATTTTTTTTTTTTCAATTTTTGGACCCTACGACTCATTTCTATGGGCTCCGGAAGGGCTTGCCCCAACGTGATTTCGTCATACGCACTGATGCGTGCTTGGACGATACGCACAGCGCACACACATGTCGGGACTCAGGAGACGTGGCTAGCAACTGTAACATTGGCCTCGCTTTCCATGGAGAGAAAACTTGTCAGGAACATGCCTGATTTCAATGAGAGGGTAATTGATCACTGCCCTGCGATCGGCTGGCGTCCAGTTCAGGGTGTACCCTGCCTTTCGCCCGTTGACAGCTGGGATAGGCTCCAGCCCCCACAACCCCAAAAAGGGATAGTCGGGTATAGACAATGGATGGAGGGTAATTGATCACTTTGCCTTTTTGAAAGAGAGGCGAGCAAAATTTCAGTACAAGTGATGAGTGAGTGTGTTATTAAATGGGTTGAATTGTAAATAGTTGTATTGATTGCATATTGCCAGCCAAATACTGTATACTGAATATGTTCTGGAAAGATTTGATTAATAACAGTTTTGATGATAGTATAATTTGATTTGATTATTGCTATGGCATCCATGGTGCCTATAAATTGTAGACTGTGCTAAACAGTGATTTCATGGGCAAACTAGTAGATGGCAATGTATCTGTTGATGCCACGGTGGAAGTGTTTTATTGTGGAACCTAATTTATTGTATTTGAGACATTTAACTTGATATAGCTATACAAAAATACTGTACAGTATGTACAGTTCATGTCTCGTGTTGCCATCTAGTGGTTGAACAGGAAAACCAAATTAAACAATGCAATGTAACACTGTAAAGTTAGCTATCTGACTTTTATGTAATATTATTTTACTCATTGAATGGGTCATCTTAGCCATCATCGCAACAGTTGCCCCCCTTGAGAAATTTGTCAGGAGCCGCCACTGGTACTTGATATATCATATGGTATTTTTAACCATCAGTAAAACATGTTGACTTATTTTATGCAGTGATGTTGTTCTTTCAGTTTATCTCAAAAGTGCACTGCTTTGTGAGTTGCTGGATATTGGCTCTATTGTTCGTACTGATCAGCAAGCATTCTTGAGCCACTTGAACACACAGCTCAGCAAAATGCTGAATACTATGACTGAAAGGCTTTGGTCTCGGAGACACACAAAAAAGTGTGAGAAGGAAAGGAAACACATTGCTCAAAGTATAATATGTCATAATCACAGGATGATGCTGTCGATGCTCTAAAAACTAATGATTCATTCACTCTCTGTCAACTGGGTTTCCTTATTTCCAAGGACTATGTTTGTGTTTTTCTCAGCCAGAAGGATAATAATGACACTAGTGCTTTGCATTGACTCAACTATGCCTTTAGTAACAGGTATGTCCAACAGATAACCAAATTCCTGTTACAAATCCAACTTTTTGGGGGGTATTTTGTCTTTAGCTTACCAATATATATACATTCCTACATAGGTAACCCAATGCAACAAAAATCTGCCATAATCCGCCTCTTCTTCCGAGAAATACTTCAAATTCAAGAGACGTTGGCACCTTGCTGCAGTGTAGGTCATCTAATATACCTATGTGTGTGAAAATATGAAATACAAAGTCCTGCTCTCCAAAGCCAAATGCTTCAACTTACTATTGCTGACACCAACACTGCCTTTCCTGAGGCAATAACACACCATATCGACACATAGATGGAGCCCTGAGGTCTAAAGAGTCTCTCCCTCAATTTCACTATTTTTTTTTCTTTTTGTCACACTCTACCTTCACTCATTCCTACCTCACAGTAAATGTCCCCTCTGGTGCAATTATTTTCTTCTGGGATTGTGGGTTTTTTCAGGCAATATCACATCCACCTTCTAATGCAGACCGATGAGGAAGAATGAGATTAGGGGTCCACTGATTGCTCTCTAATTAGACAGTAATGGGAGGATGATGTATTTGATGGAGGGAAATTAGATGAGTTGGGTTTTATCTCTATTTATTCATGTTTCCTGATGTGCTATTTTCTTTCAGTCCAACTTCCTGCGTGTTGCTCCTTGACAGTGCCGACACTCAATCCAGCAGTGAATCCGGCTCAGTCAGACATTGCTCTTTGACGTCTTGATTGTGTTTCGACTGCAGCATATTTAGACAGTGATCATTCGCTCACAGGTGCTGAGAGGCCGCTAATACATCCAAAGATGTTTGACTGGGGTGCCAGAGTGAGTGGTTAAGTGTGTGGGAGTGTGCGGCTTACAGAGTATTTAGCTTTCATACCTTCCACACCCCTCTATCTCACTAAAAGCTAGGGTGTACCTACTGTAGGTAAACCAGGCATGCAGATTCACTCATAACATTTTAGTAATGACACTTCACTCATTAATAAGCAGCAAGCTTCACATAAGGGCAAACAGTAACTGCTCTGTAATTTTGGTAGTGAGTGTATTCATGCGCTGTTTTCCTTTCGACTCTTCCTCCACCGACTTGAAAAATGAAAGAATTATTATTCAGTCCACAGCCACACATTGCTCTACCAGTTCTGAATTGCTCAAGGCTTCTGTGTTCTGAAGCTGGCAGGATTTCACCAAAATACAAATTACAACGTGGGATTGCTAGCAGCATCCACTATAGGTTAGAAAAAAACCCCTCTATCTATTGTAAATACCTGTCTGTCCATCTTTCTGTCTGTGCCCTGGCTGCAATGATGGCTCTCACTTAAAACATCCCACTTCTTATTTTCTAAAAATGTAATCCCACGTTTACAAAAAAATAATTTCTCTTCTTGATCTATGTAAGTCTCCAGGTTTTGAACACTAAATGTCAGTGGCACCAGAGAGCATGGCAGGCAGGCTGTCCTTGCCGAGCTGATGAAATATATCAAAAATACACTTTTAAATTGTGTTGCAGCCGGCACCAAAACAAGGTCTCTGTTCCAGCTCGCTGCTTGTGAGTTGAAACACAGCTGTGCATGAAAAATGGGACTGTGAGGTAAATGATGGGGAAGGGCACGGGTGTAACAGAGGAGGAACGGGACGCCTTACACAGCGTGAGTCTACAGTATGACCAGTTCAACGGACAATTGGGTTACCCGCTGTTACAAAAATGTTCAGTTTTGTTGCCAACTTTGTCATTTCTCTTTTAATCTGTTTGTTCATTTTGTCTTCAAGGGCTTGCTTGACTCTTGTACCCTTGTTCCCCTCTGTGTGGAAAGTACCCTCAACCTTTTATTGTATGAAGTGGCCATTTTATTTCTATCAGCATTTGCTTTAAATGTTATTACGTGACAGCACACTTGTTTTTAAGACTCAGGGGACACCAGAAGTCATGTAGATGTGAAAGTGTATGACAAAAAAGCATAAGCATACCTAATCAACCTACTTTGTGTAATTTCATCAGTGCCACTGATGCATAGGTTCACATAAATATTTTAAACAATACTTCAGTATTACTTCCTTTTCAGGCAGTTGTTTCAATCTCAATTAACCATAACAATTGAGGATTTCTGGTCTGCTTTGCAACACATAAGAATCTTCATTTAATACACAGTAAAACAAACTGCAGCCTATTTTCAGTATCTTCAAGGTCATGGACATCTTTTCTTTTTTCTTTTTGTCTGTAACGTCCTTAAACCTGCCCACGTCTGGAAGCAGGGGTAAGGTGTTATTTCTCAGCTGGGCACTCAGTCTTCGAGTAGAAGCAGCATAGGGAGCCACTCCAAAGGCTGCATTTATTACGGTATAGGTTCCAGGCTTTGCTTTAGTCGTGCTTAACTCAATCACTTTACTTAGGAAACGCTACTCAGTAAGCCTGCAGTCTGGCATATTAATCAGGCAGCTCTGCAGTGGAACCATTTCTTCTCTAAATCTAATCTCCAAAGGATCCCAGTCTATATCCTTTGGAATGAAGAGCCTTGGAACAAATATATGCAGCCTTAAAAAGCACATTATTCGAACAGAATCAGCCTTCAGATGCTCGTTGTGACCCTAATGCTGCAGGCCTGATATCTGTGTACACCCAGTGTGCGATGGTTGAACTGATTGGGACATTAGCAGAAAAGCTGTGTGTGGGAGCAGATTATACTTCAATAACAGGTGGGTGTTAAAACTGTATTATTGTCCCCTGAGTGAAAACAAGAGGAGAACCACCCCAAACACAATATTGGTGACATTAAGCAATAATTTAGCGGCCACAGCACAGTGAGTGCACAGTGTACTCTAGCTGCGTTACTAAGGCAGATGCTATGTGCTTTGACTGATCATCACATATGGCCACCTTTGTGCTTTCCTGAAAGGTCGAGGACTTATTTTATGATGTAAGAATTGTGACTCACGAGCAAGTCAAGTATGTGAGAACTAAAGGCTTTGAATTCCCCAGCTTGTGGTTGGACGCAGGCATAAGCCACATTCGGAGCCAGCAGCATGCTCCTTCCTTTAGAGCTGTGGGAAGGATGGTGTCACAGGGGTTAGGGAACAATAATACACACATGGAAAAGTGCAGAGAGCTTGCAGAGAGCTGAATGGGACAAATTTCACACTTTTACAGATCAGTAGATTAGAAGACATGTTTCATAAGGTTAGATTCTTAGTGCTAACTTGTTATTCCAAGTGTGCAATATACTAATGTGAAAAGGAATGTAACAAGTTCAAATGGAGGGGTTAATGATTTATTTTAGGATCTGTTTTGGACCTTTAGCTTCTCATTCAGTGATCCGCTAAAGCACAGGCCAGAGTAGCCTGATAAGCTGCAGACATAGACTGGCTGAAACTCTTGGGAGTGTGCATATACTCAGAGGGTTCAGCCTAGAAGAGCTGTGAAGTTTGATACGCTCTATTGACTCCACTCGGGCTAAATGGAAGAAATTGATCTCCAAGGTGTCATTCAGAGATTGTGTCTGAACAACCCGATAGCACTGCCACACTGGAACCATCTGGCCTTTGAGAACCCAGCAGGTAGCTGCTTTCAGAGCCTGCAGTAGAGCTGCTGAGATTTACACGGCGGTAATCCTTTGGATGAAGCTTTAATGTCATGAAATTACCAACAATGACTTGACGGGGCTCTCATTTGGAATTTTATCCATCAGCCAAAGCTGACAAAATGGTAGTTAAATCATTGTTGTTCTGTGTAAACAGGCTCAGATACTGTAATTATACCAACAAGGGTTAAACATACAGTTTTTGAACTCAGATTTCGCTTGTTTTTTTTGTCTCTGGTACACGCACGCACCCACAAACAAAAGTGTTATAGCACTACATCAGTACAGTCTGTTATTTCAGACCTGTGTCAGTGCACTTTATAACCAGGTGTGCACACAACTTTTTCATCAGGTCCTCAGGTGAGCACCAGAACACGGCCTATGGTGCTCACCCCATACACAGTGTGGCCTTAATAAACACTTAATAGTCCTCCTCGGTGGCTCCCTCACTGTCAACATGTTTTATGACAGGGTGTCCTCCCCTCATCTTCAACCCCTTGTATGGTAGATGATGAAGATGTACCTCCCAGTCCCTGGTTCAGCATGAGATTAGCTGTCTACATCCACAGGTCAACAGCCGGCTTTGGATCACATGTTTCTGTGGTCGTCTTTGCCAGGTGAATGTGCATCAGGGCTGAGAGACGAATACGTGACAGACGAGATCTGTACCTGGTTTTCTTTGTGTTGAGATGTCTGAGAATCTCCTCTCACATGCTGCACTGTTCAAAGGCAGTGTGAAAGACAATTTAACCACCATGTTGATGTTGGAGTAACAATCTGGATTGCTTGTATGTCCTTATCTTTGGACCAAATTAAACACAGAGAATCCTGCCAAGTGTTTTCCTGTGTACTTTAAGTGCATCCAGTCTCTCTTAGTGGAGTCTCTGTCAAGTGGGAAGGTGGTTTTTGATGATATCCTCCGATCCATCAAAGAGCAGTCACCACAGTTCTGCAGATTGCACTTTTGCTGTTAAATCTGATGTGCAATGCTTTTCAGGTGAATAGCGCAACTCTGACATTCAGGACATGCATGTTTAGCTTTATGAAATGCCAAGAGAAAAACATTGCACAGAGCTTGGCGACTGGACTTTCAGCTTTGACGAGGCCGTTTGTTAGCAATAGCTTGTGCCACATTTGTGTGCTCCTTACTGTTTTAGTGTTTATCAGATTATGGATAATTGAAATAGCCTGAGCCTGTACAAAGTGCGCCTGTATTACCTGCTAGACTTGGACGTGAACAATGTATCTCGCACCACATGTCAATGTGCTCATCATTAGCTTCAAGCCACGGCACATCTTGGAGGCACGAGTTACGTAATTGTAACCACAGGCCACAACTCAATAATTCGTAATTATGACAATTTCATACAAATGTCTCATAGAATAAAATCATGAAGTGATGACATTCCAAATCCAAAAGGTCAAAGGTCAACTTCACTGTGACGTCCTCATGTTCTGCAAAGACACTTTTTTCTGGTCATTATTCAACACCCCAACTCAGGAACAGAAATGGAGATTGTGACCATGTTTCACATTTGGTCAGATACGGAATTGGTGGCACTAAACATGGGTGTCCACCTTGAATCTGTGGAGATCTTCTTGTGTTGGATCTGACTTGTTCTGTAGGTTGCTAACAAACAAAAGCATTTGGAGGGAATCCAGAATATTGTGTTTCTGTTCATTGCAGACAGATTATGTTGTTTACCATATTCACCATCTTAGTTCGCTAATTAGCAACAAATTAGCTAAAACTTTCTTTGACCTGCTGGCAAGATGAAAGTCAGAGGATCAATGAAGTCACTGATTGTCTAGGGACCATGAATGTCTGGACTATGTGACATTTTATAGTATTTTTTATAGATATCTTGTGGTGGTGGACCAACCAACTGAAGTTTCCATCCCTAAAGCCAAATTGCTACAGTAGCATTCACATCAAAATGGCAAATGACACTGTGATGACCCAGCTCATGTATGGGTACTATAGCTTAGCTTTTCAGTCACAAAGAGATGGAAATCTTTTTATTGCTTTTGCTATTATTGCAAAGCTCATAACCTCAGTGGTCGTGCAGTTCTGTTTTTCTCTCTGTGCCCCACCCTCTCTGTTTAACTCTGTTACTTGAGTACAGATACTTGCTCTGGACTGATCGCTGCTTCTCGTTTATGAAATGGGCCCTCTGTGGCAGAGTCCCAGTGCATTAGTAACTCACAAAGGACGATGGCTCAGTCAACTCAAGCAGCATTATGTGGCCAAATTTGCATTTTTAAGTAAGGGAAGAATGGCAGTTTCAGCTAATGTTCTTTCAATGATTGCCGCTCAAAAATCAAATTAGTGCTCATTATTGTCCTCTTGAAATGAGTGTCCTTATGAGAATGAGCTTATGTGATTAAAGTGCTGGGGGCTTGGCTGGGCCTGGACTCCTTGTGTGTGTGTGTGTGTGTGTGTGTGTGTGTGTGTGTGTGTGTGTGTGTGTGTGTGTGTGTGTGTGTGTGTGTGTGTGTGTGTGTGTGTGTGTGTGTGTGTGTGTGTGTGTGTGTGTGTGTGTCTTTTATTTCCAGAAGCCTATTACGGTTTTTCCCTGGTTCAGGATCATGTATCATTGTGTGTTTGTTTAAGATCATATTGCTCTACCACAGGAAAACAAACACTAGTGATGACTCCACAATAAATACTGCAATATTAATGAGACATAATTAATTCCTCATTGTACATACTTCAAGAGCACCCTGTTTTCTCTCCAAAGAGAGTGAAATAAAAAAGAAACAACAGTATAATCAGTGTCTCCTTTGTCAGAATGTAATCTAAATGGTAATTGTTTACCCTATCTCAAACAAAAGCAACATCTCAAACTCAATGCAAGTGTAGTGTTTCATTCAGTCACACATTATCCACAGAGGGCTCCGGCTCTGGAGATATGCAGCGCTGTCACTGAATAACAAGATGTTTTTGCTCAGTGGATCTCAAGCTGTGTACTTCCACTGTGAGAGACGGCTGTGTTCAGCTTTCTGTTCAAAGCCACTGCGCTGCTGACTTCAGCCTGCATTGACTTCAGTGAAATGCAATGCAATCAAAAACACATCCAGCTTTGTTAAAGATCAACACCAACAGTAGTTCAAAACCAAACGAAACCCATGAGAAATAATCCTCCCACTGCTGATTATCATGACATATTGTTGTATATTTTCAAGCTACTCTGCTTTATATCATTAATAATTTGAATTACCTCCACATAACTTAAAATTTGGGAACTTATAATTGTACAAAAATGTCACAATACTCCATGCACTGTATCTTATCTACTGTATTTGCATGTTTTTTTGTTTTTTTCCCCCTATTGCTTGCCTATTGAAAATGTTATATCTTAAATCAATATTCTCAATGTTACTTAACATAAAAACACAGGACTCATCATCATATACAGTATGTGTATGTACATTTAAAGAACACAGGATTTCTACCTCTGGAACCAAGGGAGCCCAAAATAAATCTTCCCACTTTGCAGCTCTATAAGCGAAATACCATATCTCTGGATAAGTATTTGTCCCAACAGTATGTAATCAATACATAGTGATCATGATGCATTAAGAAGGAAGCTGTTCCACTAAGAACATAAACAGTGTCCTCTAATACAAAAGTCACCTGAGCCTGAAGTGATCAGATTTTTCCTGGGGGTCTGACAGAAGTCCACACTGCTGTTGATACAATAATTAAATAGTGCTTCACTGACTAACAGCTCCATTCTGCAGCTTTATTCTTACTGTTAACAGTCCTTCCCCTCTGTGAACATTTACAGGGCTCTGACACGGTCATATCGTCTTCTCTACAAACCAAAACGTGGAGACTAATTACACCAAAGCTCTTGTCTGTAATGACACATTCATCAGGGTTTAATGTGTTGTGAAAGTCATCAGTGTAATATTAGAGCAAAGTCAGTGGCGGTCAAAGCAGATGTTTGTTAACATGATGCATCTCTGCTAACTGCAGTGATGTTGTTGTTTCACAGTAATGGATTCACTGTGTCACATAATGAACAGAACAACTCTTCAATATCAGCCGAATGACGACCATGTTTCTGCTGCTCGCTGTGACTGTGGGTCATTAGTTGGTCTGCTGGGTGGTGGCACACTGAAGTAGAGCAAGAGGATTGATGTAGTCTCTATGCTCTCTTCCAAAGCAGGGTTTCATATGAGCTGTCAGTCCGCACCCTGACTTTCATATGTCCATTTCTGCAGCCTCCATGCTCTCGGTCCTCTCTCTCACACACACAGTACACGCTCACCCTCGAGGTCAGCGGCCTGATACATACTGAGTGTGAGTGACAGGTTGGAAATATATAATAATAACCCAAGCACTGCTTTCATCCCAAAAGGAGCTTTATCTCTGATGAACAGTTTTACTGATACCATCAGGTACATTTTCTGAATAACCACGTTTTTTTTAACACATTGTGAAGCCTGAACCTATATGGCCTAGAATCCTTTTCAAGTTTTCCTCTTTCATGTATTCTTATCTGTCCTTCCACCTGTGTGCATACTAATCACCATGACACAGTAACGGAAACAGTAATGTGAAATATAAAATGTTGCACTTCCAGATGCATTGTTTAATCCTTAATGAAAGTTTTTCCCTCTGAAGATTTTACATCCTCATTAAAACCGCAATGAGAAATATCATTGAGGTCATTAGACACTGAGCCAAACACACACACAGGCAGACCTTGCACACACACGGACACACTCATATGCATGCACATACAGTACATGCACACACTTGACATCAAACTCCCCCACTTGGGCGTCATCTATGGGAATACAGCAGCTAAATTAGCATAATGAATTAATATCAAACACAGCTTCATCCAGCCTGTACAGCCTCATAGCTCCAAAGCTCCAACCAACTCTTTATCTTTAATGTGTCCCCTGCTATCAGCATTATCACGGCTGACCACTCTTAGCACAACATGATTCATCTTCTCGTTGTTTTCAAGCGTGATTAACTGGGTTAAGGTCCTCGTAACTGTACACAGGAATCACACAAAAACCCTGAGAAGAAATGATTAATGAGGACTTTCTTATCTTTAAGTAACTAAATCACCACGGCAAGTACCGTTGCAAAGATTGGTCACATGCTACATAGCAGTATGCATTTATGTTTTAGTGTCAGCTTGTGACCACCTGCATGTGTGCATGTGTAGGGGATTTTTTTTTTTTTTTTTCATGCAATTGCATTTATATTATTTTCTCCACATCTTGTAGACTGTTTCTAGGCTGTGTTGGGAGTTCTAAAGAGACATAAGGTGTACAGTGTATGATCTCTGTAGTGAGAGCACAGACACATTTGACATGGTTGAAAATGCTCTCCATGCAATATACCTGTTGGTTAATGGTAGATATCTCCAATAACTTCATCCAACCTTGTTTCCTTTCCTTTCCTTTCCTTGAGAAATGACTTTTATGCATTCATTGAATTTAACATACTAAATTGTTTTCCAATTATGCTGTGTTGCCAAACGTAATTAGAGTTTTCCAAGGCCACTTAGTCTGCAGAGTATTTTGTTTTCACTTGTGTTCCGCTGGATTAAATTCAACCTTGAAAACCCATTGTACCCATGATTCGAGGAGGCAGGGAAATTTGAATGGGGGTTTACTTGAACATTAGCCTCACAGCAGGTGACCGATTGCCAACTTGATGCCCTGTTCATACTTCTGGTGCTAATATGCTTCTGGTGCTATCACACGATGTAAACCTTGGCTAGCTTCTGGGTCTTGGATCCTGGAGTCCCATCTGTGGTTAGGCTAAGACAATAAAATCACTCTGGTTTAGGTTTGGAATAGATAGTTATTTTGATGAAAAGTTCATAATCTTGTCACGTTTCATGATTTATAATCACTGTGGACCATGATATTTCATTTTACCTCAACCAAATGCTGTGAGCGGCTGAACATAACCATGAAAAGTTTGATGATTACAAGCAGAAATTGTTTTGCTGGATCGGATGGTTTGGCAGAAATTAGTTTGCATCGGACCTATCTGGCAAAATTATTATGTTTGCACACAATGTACATAATGTTCCATCACACAGAACCTTACTTCCCCTTGAATTTATTTGTATGTATAGTTTTTGTGTATTGGTATACTTGCATATTATTGTTGAATGCCTAAATGCATTTAGTTGCTTTTCTTTGCTTTTTTTAAATCTCTGTCAGATACATCATATTATTCTATACTATCTTATGTCTTAATTTTGCTCTTCTGATATCTGCACAAAAACAAATTCCTTGTACACGCACACACTTGGTCTATAAAGCCCATTTCTGTAGTTTTAGCATGTCAAAAGTTACACATTGCATCTTGAAATTACAATGTCCTGAACATTATTCCATGTATCTATTTAGTTTTTGATTGTCACCTGCATTTTAATGCTGTATTTCCACTTTTCTTTGAAGTTATGAATCGTCTGTCATTGATATTCCATTCAGGCAGATGGTAAAATCACACACTGGGTGTATGGAAAGCCCCCTTGAGGTTCAGTCGAGCTCCTCCACCTACACAGAGCAATCCAAATGAAGGGCTAACAGCTGCTGAATGTTTGCCAAAGCAAAGACCCACATTGTTTTTGTGCTCTTTAATCTCATATTGACATTGACTGTAGCTGCCTGGTAAACTCAGAGCATGTTCACACCTAGTCTGTTTGAATGCCCTCCATTTGCTTAATTTATTCTGGTAGGTGAGAACAGTACCATTCTAGCTGCACAGAAAACAACTTTACTGAGACACCTTGCAATTATAGGTCTCTGCACTGTTCTGAGCCATCGGCAGGCGCAGCTTGTTTATGGTGTGAATTCAGCACAATGGGCTCAGTACTTGGTGTCAAGGGGTGCTCCACTCCCACCTTCCCCATTCTTCTTGTATATAAGGAAAAGTCTTTGTGCAATAGCTTACATAGAAAACTTCTTCTTGGTTATTCTTGAACATGGTTCCAGGCTGTTTGTTATATGGATCTGTGCATGCACGGTTATATTACTGTTATGGTATAAAAAACATAATTAAGCACACGTAGAGCATGAAATATTAGAGTTTAAAATGCAAGCATATATATATTCACAGCTCCTAGTTGTGTCCTTTAACACTGTGCTCTCAGAAAGATACATCTGTAACAAGCATACTGACAGCAGGGGACACCTTTTGGAACAAGAAATTGGGACAACTGTCATTATGGCAGGTAGGAATCGCAGGAAAGAATAGGAAAAAAAATATATTATAAAATACAATACACACAACACAGGTATATATTTCTTTTCTTTCTTTGTGCTGTTTCATTCCAGCACTTCAAACACTGTGGATTTCAGTGTTTCGCACTCTTTAAATCAGGGGGGAGAAACGAATTAGTGAAATCACCTGCTGCTGTGCTTGACGAGAATAAAAATTCTATTGAATGGCACAAGGTGGGGAAGCACAGGCTGAAAGCTTTGTTTAAAATCTTTTGCCTGAGCTGGGATGGTGATTAATTTGTTGTCTTCCTTCGTCCCCCCCCCTTCTCCCCTCGTAGAGTCTGCTGTATAAACATGTTCGTGAGAGCTTTCAGGGAAATTCATTGGTGTTATCATGAAACGCTTTTCTCTTACAAACACATTTTCTCTGCTAATGTTTTTCTCTCCTTAAAAAAGAGGGGATGGAGAGAAAAGGTCAGGAGAGAAACACACCATTATGCTGCACAAGGCTGCAACTTCATTTCTGTGAGTCAGTGAATGCTGATCTTGTTCTTGGTGCTATTGTCTGCATCTTCTCTTGAAGCCACAATGCATCTAGTGTATCGATGCTCAGAGAAACACATAGAAAGGGACAAAAGGAGAGAGAGGAGAATGAGGGTTTGAAAATGAGACACGATGAGGAGAGAAATCACAAACTGAGGCCGGTTTTCTCCTCCTCTATCCAAGTTGTCAAATTCGACAAGCGCATAAATTACCAAACAGAAGGGACTTTGATTTTGGAAACTGGAGAATAGTATTATGCTAATTTTATCACAGTGCACTTTGTCGCATTATCTTACACTTGAATATTAATGCAATTTCCCTCCTCTTTCCTCTCCCCTCACCACCTGTTGATCGTTAATAACAAGCACAGTGAGGCAGCAGTGAGGCTCCTTAATTTATGCTGCTCAGAAGTAAACCTCGTCTCCTCTGAGGATAGAGGTCATCATAACGACTATTTAGTTTATATAATGTGTATGGATGCATGTGTGTGTGTGTGTGTGTGTGTGTGTGTGTGTGTGTGTGTGTGTGTGTGTGTGTGTGTGTGTGTGTGACATAACTCTAGAACTGCTGCATTTGCAGATTGTAAAATGTGCTGTACACCCCAGCGTACAACAGCTATAGGGCAGTAGGTTTATACGGTCTTTGCACCTGTGCATGTACCTCTGTGGGATTCTCCTCATTAGTTTTTGCTCTGTGCAGTCCAGATTAAAATAGGATATGAAGTCTACACACTCTAAGCCAAGTGAAGCTCTCAGGTTCATTTGTGTCTCGTGTGTTATGAGGACCCTGTATTTTCAGTGGGTCCATATTAATCACCAGGGATGAGCTCTTTCTGTCCTAACAAATACAGTAATAAGACAGATGTCCAGAGGGCATACAAACTAAACTGCACTTACTGTATTTCTGCAGTTAGCACAATCCTATTTGATGCTTTGGGACCCAATTTTGGCTGAGTCTAATCAGATTACCATTTGCTTAAAATGGTCACTTCCTTCACTGATGTGTGTCTGATTGAAGTTGAGCCGATTGTGCTTCTAGGGAAATGTGACGGTGACAGAATGATTACTGTAGCTGTGTTGAGGTATCAAGGGGCGTGAAGAATCCAGAGTTTCATTACAGACAAGGATTTGAAATCCTGAGGACAGTTATAATGATTCTGTTTGAATGAATATAAAGTGTCAAGAAGTGGTAGATCTAAAACAGCTCTACAAGTGCCTTTTCAGTCTCACTGGGGCATTTGAATCACTTCACTGGTTTGATAAGATGAAAGGAATAAATAGGAGCCCACCAGCCAGGCCAATATATAGGCCAATCTTAGCTTATCAGTGTTGACATATACATCGGCGCTAAAAAAACTGGCAGCAGTGAAACAAGTGAGTCCTGACAAGCTTCTGTTTCAACTGTGAAATGTCTGTCATGGATCAGACTGCAGAGTAAACAACACTCAACATGTTGATCAAAATGAAGTAATATTTCAGCTGCGCTGCAGCTGTATGCCTGATTCATGTGAATTCTTTAGAAGAACAAGGAGTTTCATGGCACTGGAGGCATGTGCGGTATCACGTTGTTCACTGACTTTAGTTCCTCTGATGATATAAGATAAGATTAAAAAATCATATACGCCCTGCAGGCTAGTTATCCCTTTTGTGCTGAAACCTTCAGCCGGCTACAATTCTTTATTTCAGTAATGGAGTGTGAAGCTGTTTAAGTTATGGCACAGTAAATATAGATGATTTTGTGTCCATGCTCTGCTGACACCGCTGGGACTGCTGATGATGCTCTTTTGACCACAGTGCAGTGATTTGAGCAAAAATCAAGATGAAAGCCGAGAAATTCCGTGCAGTTCTGATTATGCTATTATTGTCCCTGTGTCTGAAAATGGAAGATAAGCAGTAAGATAGACACAGCCAGAAATTCAGCTTTAGAAATAACCAATTAAAATAGAAAAGCTCTAGGTCTTGTGTGCCAAACTTTTGGGAAATTAAAGTGAATTGCTCCTACAGTTGCGTCTCATGAATGAGGTAAACCACCTTAGGTAATCTGCCCCTTCCAGTCAGCCTCCGTGTGAAAGCCTCCACATTCAACACAGGCTGTGCTGAGCTCAATAGGCCTTACCTACAGCCTCACTGATATGGACCTGGTATTTACAGAGAGAGAAAAAAGTCCTGCCTTTTGATTCTGCAGCTTTGTCACTGAGCCTCCTGCAAGATAGTAATGGAGGAGATTGACTGCTCTCTATTTGCTGAATTTATTTATTCACAGTTCTTTGCCCTTTTTTCATTATGTATCATTAGTGGCGGGCTAATGGAGACTTGAGAGAAATGTGACTGCAAGTGAAAAGCTTAAAAAGCTTCTTTTACCTAAGCACAATTTGCCTTAAAGTTTGGCACGCTAACAAATTCCCTAATCACAATTCTGTGTTTTATAATAATTCAGCCCCCCCCCCCCCCCCCCCCCCAAAATAGAACAGACGAGCGTACAGCCCTCTGAACACATCGTCTGTGTGCTCACGTAGCTGCTGCTGCTGTGTTTTCATGAGCACCATTGCCTCCCTTCATGGTGGTTGACTAAAAGAAAGACATGTCTGATGTTGTTTACAAAAACATCTTCTAAGAGAGCAGAGGGAAGGAGCGACACTGGTTCTTCCTTCCAGAGATCAATTTCTTGCCCTCAGTGGGTCAAATTCAGAATTGATTTCCCTCAGTCCATTTTCCCACAGTGAAAGCTCTCTGAAGCAGTAAATCATTTCCTCAAGTACAATGGCCAGAACAAATACCTCCACGAGGACGGCTGCTGGAGCACTGCCTGCCTCCCTTGTGCACATAATTTCCATTACAACTCTCTCAAACCTCTTCATGCTCAAGGAAATGTATCTCCCTCTGTAGCTCTCAAATAGTTTTTGGGATTATTATGGCAGCAGCACTGTAAACAGGTTTTTGCTGTGCGAATGTGAGGATGGAGGTTTTCCTTCTAATATTCTGCCTTCCTGCACTGTTGTGCTGAAGTCCATTAAATGGTGCAGGTGTTTTTAGCAGCATATCCTCATACCTAAACTACAGTGACTCCTAAATTATATATATCACCATTGGAGAGTGGTCAGTCCGACAAGGCGGACCTTTGTTGTACTGGACCTTAATGTTGTGAAAGATTTAGCTATCAAAACCACTTGGTTTGGTTTAAGATCATGGGTACTAATAAATACATCACTGTTAAAACGGTGTCAGTGTTGGCTTTCAGCTTCATATGAGACATTAACGGTGGTCTTCAGGTTGAAAGTCCTGTGTTTGTTTGACCCATCCATCCATCCCACCTCCCTCCATCTGCAGACCTGCCTCCTCCTATGGCCCTGTAATAATTACAGAGAGCACCTCTGTTTTTTGGGAAGGATAGGCTGTTTAGTGAGTGCTATTGCGCTAAATTGTGCAATTTGTCTGCTCTTGCACACTTTCACAGACAATAAATATATATAAAAAAATGTTTTGTAGATGTGTTTTTTAATAGCTACAAATTCCATATAATTGCAAAGAGTAGTCTTTTTAGTCATTTTTCATTTTAGTTACAGTGTAATTCAGAGTGTGTGCATGTGTGTGTGCACCATTTACAAGCTGGCAACCTTTGGATGACAGCTGTACTTTGGTATGTGTGAATGTGGGACATCACTTTGGACCTTTTTTGTCTCTAAAAACTGAAGCAGAGCACTGTCAAGAAATAGCTCTGACCGCAGTGATCTGTTGTGAATGTGCAGCGTCCCGGGTTCAAAGAACAATTCCAGCCTGAATTATTATCCCAGTTGGGCCCTGATTACATGGGGATTTGCGGCGGTTGTGTGCAGAGCCATGTTATTACAACTCTTTCATCATAACAAGGACTTACACAACTGCCAGCCCCGCGGTCTGCACTGTAGGAGGCGGGTTTTGCCACCTTATGATGACAAATCAGCCTCAAAGACAGCAAAAAATTCTTCAAGGCTGAAACTCTAGATTGCACCGCCAGTCCGCCATGAAAGGGCCCTTTGAAAACTTCACTCTGTCAGGGATGATGAATATAACTATGTTTCGAGAATGTCACTAATAGAAAGAGTAATTTCTGGCAAATACCGCAAACAGACTAGTGGCTTACCTGGATCCCTATACTGGGGTTTTTTCTGTGTAGCCTCACAAATAGTAACACCCATGAGAACCTGATCCATGGGTATGCTCTCAAGTGTACAATAAAGAAAAAAAAGCCTCTTCTTGTCGGCCTGTCTGAATTATTCTGTATTTATTTTAGTGATGATGTTCTTACTGTGTAAATTCCTTCCTAAGCAGCAGTGCAAGTTTAATATTGTTATTTTCACACTGTTACTTTTGTGTTGCTGTCAAATATTTTCTTGTTAATAAACTACATTGTTCAGTTTTAACTATGCAATGGTTTATGGTAAATGTGATGGATAACCCTGCTATTACTGCTTAGTGACTTCAGAATTGCATTTTTTATGCTTGATAAGATGACCCTTTCCCCATTGTTTAACGCTTATATTTACTACTGTACATTGTCAAATGCTTTTGCATCTTGTGCTTGTTCATTTACAGTTTGATCTGCTCTTGTGTTTTTCTAGGTAAGAGGGAAGTCTTTGAGCCTGTGCCTGCTGTGTGTGAGTCTGTGTGTGTCTGTGTGCGTGCATGCGTGTGTGTCTGCTTTGCGTGTTTCTGTCTACCAGAGGGTTAACACTCAGCAAGGAAGAGAAAGTAAGCCTTCACCAGAAACACACACACACACACACACACACACACACACACACACACACACACACACACACACACACACACACACACACACACACACACACACACACACACACACACACACACACACACACGGCTTGTTAAAGCTGCTTCCCACTCATCTTTCTAACAAGACTTCCATCCTGATGGCTGTTTGATTTGATTTCAGCTTCAGTGTGTGCCATTCCAAGCTGTTTGATTAGGACTTTGAATTAAATCAGCAGGATGCGAAGTGAATCAAAGCTGTCGTAAACATTTTGGGTTGAAATAGAACTTTTGAGAATAAATCTCAATCAGGAGCTCCAGGAATGGTGTAGAACAAGCAATTGGTGGAGGAGCACCTGTGCACCGTTTTCATAGAGCAGATGTGCCTTAAATACTTACTGACTTCAGTACAGATATGGATTAGATAAGGCTTGATTCCAGTCTGATGACTTTCATGACCACATTTTGCGCTGCTTTTCTTTTGGATTGCATTGAGCAAAGGGTACCAGAAACAGAGCAATTACAGCAAACTCTTATACAATGCCCCAAAGAAAATTACAACAGAAGAAGCCCTCAGATTGATATTTATTGAGAAGGACGGTTTCTGTAGAGAAGCACAGTCTGTGCAAAATAATGAATCAAGATGGAATTGAAGACAGAAGCACTGACATTTGAAGAATTTCAAAACTGCACTTTGTGGTATCTCTATGTGGCAGTATATCTCCTCCAGCTCAATAAAACTGGACAATTCACCCTCTGGCAAGATCACTGTAGAGTTAGAAGTGGAGCATTAATACACTAACAAAGACGAGTACTGGTCTTGCATATTTAGCAGGACTCACCACCATTAACTATATTATTCATGGAATACATGGCCACAGCTCATGTTGTGCCTGTGAATGTTTCAAAAGAGCGAGCACTCACTTTTAATCTCGAGCTGCAGTTGCTCATAATGTATGCTGTATTCAGGGCTCAGTCTTGTTACTGATACTCATCTACAGCTGTGATCTGCCTCACGGAAGGGGGAATGTCTGAGGGTCGGCCACTCTCTGTACTGTGATCGAGACATGCTGTGAGGCTGTGAGTGTTTCCATCTGTCACTTTGTCACTGTCTTGGCTCCTCATTTTCATCCCTCCCTTTCCATCTGCTCTTCGTTCTCTGTGTTAGTTACTTTCATTTATTCCCCCAACTTTTTCTTCTCCGCGTCTTCCTCTTCCCTTCCTCCTGTCTGTTTCTGAGCCTAATTTGCTACAATCTGCCACTACCTAAATTGGCAGCTGAGAATTCTCTGCCCCAATACATCTTTACTACATGGGGACAGAATTCTCCCCACTTTTGACAATTCATCTCTATTTTTGTGTCACAAAACATGACATTCACGTCCTTTCAAGGCCTGTGTGATGGTCACATGAGAGTCTAGGCTCTCCCACTTTGAAAGCATTCCCAGTTCTTCCCTTCTGCCTATTTTTTGCTCCGACTCTGCAGCTTCACTGCTCTGACTCTATAGCCTCATGTCTTAGCTTGGCACCTCATCCCTGATCCACTAAGGACTTGTTTGATTGGCTGTCCAAAACCATTTTTACATTAGAATTAGCAGCAGCGGGGAAAAGTGGGCAAAGGACACACAAGTATTTAATATTGCTCTTGTATTTGGAATATATTAAGAGAGTGTTGCAGTGATTATGGAACCCAAAGAGAGACCCCGGTCAGACCTCTGAGGATATGCTGGGCAGTGGACACTTTTTAATTCTCCTTGAACGAATGTATCAAGTGGTGCAGAAATCAAATCAGAGCCTGGGAAATTCAATAACAAACTTTCAGCAGGATCATCAGTGCAATTAACTGGAAATTGTTGATTAGAATTTCCCTTTAAGGATCTCATTTAGTGTCTCACCTTTTTGGTTTCAAGAAGTATCACTGAATCATTAAAGATATCTCAAAAAAAGACTTTATGAGTGCAGAGCTTTTAAATCCCAAGCTAATCCCTAACCATCAATTTGTTCTGCTGACATACTGTATTTAAATGATATTTTGCCCATTTAAACTCTCTGAAATGCCTCCTGTCACTCCAAACGTATGTGTACAAAGGGTTGTAGTCGTAGCTGTTATTCAAATACTAATTTGTAATTTTAAGTGGGAAGCCTCTCTCATTGAGTAGTTACTAATAATATTATAAGATATACTTCTTTAACTTCTTTTAACATGAATATTCATGATGGGTAAAAGGCAGATGGCATGAAATATGCTGATGGGAAAATAGTGTCCGTATCAGCCAGAACAGTTACATTATTTCGAAACGACAGATAATTTAATCCTTTAATTAAAATGGCGCGTCCCTGCCATCCCTCTTAGGTATTTTGAATTATTCTAGCAGAACAGACCTCTTCCTTGGCTGACACTTTTTGAAGCAATGCTGGGAGTTCGGTACATGTAGAACTGAATACCACAGTCAAAGATGACCGCCCATTTATTCCTTCCTCACTGGGTGCACACACCAGAACAGCCTTTGTGGGGTTCTTCACGCTTCTGCATTTTGGGCTCATAGTGCATGCACACTAGAGTCTCTGGCCGAGGTGGATGACAGCATTCCCCTCTGAGAGTTTGGCTGGCTGAGCCGGCTGACCTTCTGTTGGCTCTGCGCACCCACTGAATGGGATATGACAATTTATTCATATGGCTCTCATTAGACTTTCCAAATGCTACTGGACTGACTAACAAAGACATCCATCATTTTTACTGCATGTTTTACAGTTGTGTTAATTTTTAATGCCATCATGTAAGAGAAGAAGAAGACCTGTGTTGCGAATAAAAGCTTTGCTGTGTAAGTGCGGCACCCCAACAGAGGCAGTGAAACTAACAGAAGGATCGCAGAGATGTAAATCATACACTGTCTTAAAACAAACAGGCTGATCTAAGAAGAGCTCTAATCAGGCAAAAACATATGGTATCATGCGAATATAGGGACTTTAAAGCACTTATTATGGAAGTTGAATGTTCCTCTTGATATTAAAACGAAGAAAAAGAAATGGGGGCTTAGAATAGGGAACAATGTCAAAACACTTCAAACCTATACAACCCATGTAAGCAGCATGCCCATTGACCTCTGTGAGGTGCATTCAAATGTACTCTCCGTTACTTCCACACATTATTTATCTTTTAAATGACAAATACTGTCATTTTGGCACTTTCTATATTAGCGAGCCTCCTAATGCAACAGTAGTATGTTACCCTTCTACCATCATCATCAAACATGAATGCAGCCTCGGTTTGGCTTACCTAAGTAAAATGCTCCCCATGCTCCAGTCTTAAAGGCCAGCGAGAGTTAATGTCATGCTTGTGGCTCTCTGCTTTCGTCTGCATTTTTTTTCCTGTCTCCTCTTCCATCCGTCTCATCTCTCCTCTCACCTTCAAACCGTCTCATGTGAAGAAATGCTGTTTGAAGTCTGTTTTTTTAATCTCACTCTGGACATTGTTGCTTTTCACAGTCTGTGTTATGATCCTATGGCTTACATCTGAAGCTGGCGTGTGGTCAAAGTAAAAGATAGAATTACTGCCTTCAAAACGGACACATCTTTGGATTGACATTCATATGGAGGTGGAGATGATATAAAGAGGAATAAAAGAAGAAACAGTTCAATGAAAAGGGACTTATGGGAGGAGGTGGTGTAAAGGGACAAACAGGATACAAACATTGTGACAGAACAACAGATTTAAAGTATGAATGTTAAACGGTGGCTTGTATCACAGGCTGAATACTGAGTGCCGCCTAAAAGACAGAATGAATCACTAAGTCCATCATGTTCTTTGCTTTCATAAGATATTTTACTGACTGTTGCATTGTATCACTTGAATTGTGGATTACTTTCCGGGCTTCTTCTCGGGCTGTCAGCTCGATGCTGTTGGCTACTCATGACCCCAGAATTCTGTATTTCTGCCAGAGTGTCCTGTCTGCACAGAAAAGAAAACAGCTACAGCACTCATCACACAAAAGACAAAGAGCTCGGACTGTCAGGTGTGCCAAAATCCTTTGCAAACAGAAGAATTTCTTTTTTCCTTTCAGACTTAGTTTGTCTTTTCTGGGTTAGTCTTTGTAATGCTGGCAGAAATCTAATCTGTGAAATGTATGGATCATGTACTGTACACACAAGGTGGACTAGTTACACTGTACAGTCCAGCATTCTTTAGTAAGCAGGCAAAAAGCAGTCACACTGAATATTTCCCTTTGCATTTTCACGATGGACATTATCTTGTCAAACTGATGAAACTAGTAGCATCAATAATACCGTAGCTGCATTCAGTTATGATGTGACTCTTCCACAGGTGGTTCAGGGTAACCTGATAGCATGTGAACTGCCAGCTGACCATTTGCACCTGGACTGTGCAAATTATTCTATCAATTTTATTGAATGGACCATACCGACACTGGGTTTAATTAAAAAAGTGTTACTGTGAACATTTGTTATCATTTTACTCCAGTGGCATTGAGTTGTGTCCTCTTCATTGTCTGAATTTTTCCAGCTAGCAATTCTCAACAGATCTGATGGAGGCCTTTTTTGTGGCGACAGATCTGACTTATAGGGAAATGCTTGGAAAAAATGAAAAGTAAGTTCCCTAAATGTGTTTTTCAAGCTGTGATTAACCAGAGGTTGTGCTTGCATAAATATTCATGAAGAGTTTAATGTTTCAGAGGGAGGTTATACAATTAGAATATTCACATTTGAACCATTTTGTATTGTTCTAGTCAAAATTAGGTTTTATCCAACAATGTCGGGGATGATCTTCAGCAAACTTAGTCAGGGAGTTACTCATACCAAGAGGAGAATAAAATTGACGCAGTCTGGTCATGGCCTTTCCTGCCCACTTGATCTCAGTGCATTTCAATTGTCAACAATATTGTCCTTATTGTTCCAGAGTAAATAGTGGTGAAGCCAGTTAAATATACAAAGTGCAGGAACAGAGTTCTGTCTGGGGAAAATTGCAGCGAAAGGCTGAAGCTAAGCAAATATGCTAGAAAGCAAAAACACTGGAAGCACAAATAAAGGCAGTGGAAGAAAGGACTACCAGGTCAGGTTAGCCAGAGGCTCATCAAAGATTTCTCTTACTCTACTTGCTTAGAGGACAATATAATGAGCAATCGGCATGGAAGGCAAAGGCCAGCCTTCTGTGACTCAAACAAACATTCTGTGATCAGGGGGAAACACCTGGGATGGTGTTTGTGTACTGCATCGAGCAGTTACAGAGTGAGGGGCTTATCACCTCACTACAGAATAACCAGGGCGAGACCATTGCACACCCAACTGAAGTAAATGAAACTTTTTGGAAATTTTGAAGAGCTTTAATGTTCAGAAATAACCTACAACAAATTAGAATGATTTCTTGGATGGAATTTATATACCAGCTGTACCAGATGTGCTAGGACTTGTCTAGAGGAAGACATACTGTAATTAGGAAATATCTACAAGGATTAAAAGTATAAAAATGTGGAACCCTACAGCCCACTCAGTGTAATCTAAAAATGAAGAAATAGATTGCAGATACCGCTTGAAGAAATGTTTAAAAAATCCTTTCAGATTGGAATCCTGGTGCTCTTCTTAAGAGGAGCCCTTATTACGCTGTTGCCAAAAGCTCGTAAACCACATAATAAATGTGAGAATCCAATCAATCTTCTAAATGCAGAATTACTCTGTAAGAATTTAGCGAGGAATACTACCAAAGATAATTGGAAAAGATCAGAATGGTTTTAGTTGTGGCAGATGAGGCATTGTCACAGTGTCAGACTTCACTGGATGCTGAAAGAGTCTTAGAGATGAATGGCCCTTCTCATTGGAAATTCGTATGCACTTTGACCCTGGAGGGAATTTTGCCAATGGATAAAATTGCTTTGTAAGGAACCATACACAGAAATACTGACTCATGGTAATATCTCAAAAACTATGATGAAAAATGAGGCTGTATTCAATTCAATTCAGTATTCCTTTATTCGTCCCACGAGGGGAAATTCCAATTCACAGCAGCACCAATAAAGCGGATAGAATAGTACAACAAGTGCGTGCAGTTAAACACAACAAGTATATACAAAAGGGTGGGATAAAAAGAAAACATCATCCTAAAAATAATTGTAAATAGTATTTACAGACTGTTATTAAGGGATCGCTTGTCTCCATTGTTATTTGTCATGATAACTGAACCACTAGCAATTGCAGTAAGAAACCACAGTAACATTTCAGGAATAACCATAGGACAGCAGGAGCACCGTCTGCTCCTATATACGGATGATATATGCAGGTCATTAACTTTTTAGATCTAAATTATGACATTTGGAAAGATCTCATTCTAGAAAACAAACAAATCTCAAACCTGAATTATGTTTTTAATCCATGCAGAAAGTAAACAATCCACCTGAAGAAGCTGCTCAGTTCAAAGTTGTTGATTATTTCGCATAATCTGGCATTCATATTGTACCAGGTCTTGAGAATATTGTAGAAACTAGATACTAATGATGGTAGAGACCAGTGATGCATGAGTTCTCAAATTCATTAGATAGATGGACTTCTATACCAATGTTGTAAATAAAGAAAATAAATATCCAGGGGAAACTTCCTCTCTCTCACTCTTTAGTCCAAAATGGGGAGGGGTATAATCTCCAAGAGAAATGATTGTGAATCCTCAGGATCATCTGTAAAGAGAGTAGAGGCATGAAGAGAGGACCTACATGGAGACATGACTGCTGAGGATAGGAAGAGGACATGTATCAAAGCAATTAACACATGCTGAAAATTGCTGCAGTATAATTTGCTGATAGAATTGCATATAACCCCAGAAAAGCTCAATACAATCGTGCTATACCTGATACGTGTCAAGTCAGAAAAGTCTGGTATAAAAAGAAATTGTGTTTCTAAACCATTTTATCCATACAAATGCCACCACTAGACCAAAAGCTTTTCATGCTAGATTTAGAAGGAGAAAACTAATTTTTTTAGAAATAGCTCTGTTATATGGCTAAATGGATTTCTGAGCTATCTACAACTCTGCCCTGAGAAAAATAATACACATGCGTCTTGGGTGCTGCACTGCAGGTTTTGTTCAGGTGTCAGGAGATTAGCTTTTATGTTTTTTTATGTAACACGTGGACATTTTTGACACACATTCTGCATTAATAATAACAGGACACAGAGCAGATGAAAGATCATAACATTCCCATGTTATTCCTCGTCATGGTCCGTAGTACGTTTGAGTAGAGCAGAGTGTCGGTGCAAACTGAGCCACAGAGGTGATAGTATAAAATTCTGCAGTGTAGTGGATTGCCATTATGCTTGTTTCTGATTTCTTCTGGCTACCAGGTGTCCTTTAAAACTATGAAAGGGCATTACAAACAAAGAAACAGCAATCAGTGCAAAAATATGCAGCTGCAGGTAACCACAGCATCCTTTTCAACTGAGCCAAATTATGAAGACCCTCTGAACATATTCAGGACTTTTGTGTCACATTTATTTTATATTTAAAATAATGAACAGAGTTTGTGGAAAGGGATGTTAAATATGCATGCATAGAAATTAAATTATGGGGACACTTAAAGATATGCAGGTGCACTAAATACACAAAATAATGTCCTAAAAAACTTAGATTAAAGTAAGTAGTTGAATACACTGTTCGGGGTTTTACCAGCAGCCTCATGAAAATGTGTGAACTGCAAGTACAGCGTCAAAAGTTAATTTGGAATACTTTTATTGTTGGTGAAGTCTCCATCTCTTATCAGATTATTAGCTTCTGTCAAAAGAGTCTGAAACCCAGCACCTTTGTTGCCTTTGTTGAACTATCTCTTCAAGCACTCCCAGATAATATGATTCTTATTCAAAGCAGCTGAATTGATAATCCCATTAGATTATAGGAGGGTAAAGCTGTGCATCTTCAGCGGGGTGTCATCCCAGCTCGCTGCAGGGTTATCTCTGTCTCTGAAGACGACTGCTGAGCCCGAGCTGTGTGGCGCCCTGCTTCATATTGAATTCTGAGATGTGAGCAGCACTCTTTTCCCACCATCTTCAACAGTGTTACATCACGCCAGGAAGCTCTCTTTGCGCTTTATGCAGTGCGAGCAGGCTCCACTCAGGATGGTGATACGTGTCACAGGATCCTTATCTCTTTGATCCACAGCATGGTTTTGAGCATTTCAATGATGAAATGCTGTGGGATATGAACGATCAAGATAAATCGTGTGGTTTCGGTGACCTCTCTTCTAATTACAAGTCTCGCTCATACACAAGAATAGGCAGATACATTCCTGATTCAAGACCAAATGTTGCAACTTTTTGTTCCCAAGGGAATAAACCTATTTAATTTCTGTGTCACATCCACCTCCAAGACTTCACATTTTTAGCTCCACTTCTTGTAAGGGTCTGAAAAATAATAAAATCACTATATTTCCCACTCTGACATTAGCAGATGTGGGCCATAATGAACAGCAGGCTCTGGGGCCTGCTACAGAAGGACTATAAACACTTGTCTTTATCCTGTGATTGTGTTCAACTTTAAGAAAAGTGTCAAACAGATTAGAAACTTTGACAGTGATCAAAAATTACAGGTCTACTTAAGAACTGTCCAATTTTATGCAGTAACAATGCCATCTCAAATCCCTCCCCCGATCGCTCTCCACGCTCTCCTCCTCTACCTTATTACTTCTTTTAATCACCTGTCTGGTAATGATATATATATCATCTTTCACCAAGGCCAGATTTAAAAAAAGAAAAAAAAAATCACCTTGGGTATGTGTTGAGAAATGTGTCACGGCTTGATGGAGCTCGAAGCTGCTCAGTTACAATGATCCACTCCGCCGGGCTGGAGGAAGCAATTGTGAACTTCAGATCAAAAACAGTGACACCGACATGCCCTTCAGCCCCCCCGCAGATCTCATCAAGTCTACATTCAGTTACTCAGTAGAGGGGAGTGAAGACATTTTGCTTTAAGGTGAGAATGCGGCAGTGTGATTGCAGGGGAGTGAGTGCATACTGAGTGAGGCTGCATTGAAGCTCATTTGTGTGTCTGCATCGGCCCGTATATTCATGCTTGGTGGCATAAAATAATTTCCCTGTTCTCCTCAGTGATGTTTATCTGCTCTGAGAATTAGCATCAGGGGACATGGATTTAGTGCTCACGTCTTTCCAGCCGAGACGTGAGATTTAAAGCTCATTGTGAGTCACGTATAAAAAGAGCTGCATGGACTGTTTACTCCAGTCTGCTCACCTCAACTTTAATTCAGATATTCATGAATCTTTCCTGAGCTGAGGCCGTGTATACTGTTGTGATTATGCATGTTATATCCCGCACAAAAGGCTGGAGATTTAATCACACACAAAAAGAGGATCATACTTCAAAGACAGCGAGAGCAGCAGGGAGAGAAAGAGACTGTGAAAAATGTTCTGTCTTTTGATCTTAATGCAGCAATGTTACATGTGTGTGCATCTAATCAATAATTCCCATGTCTTTGTTTTGAACATAAAGGCTCTGCACTGCTTGATAGCTGCTAATGCACACCCACAAAAGATTCTACAAAGGCACATTGTGTTGATAAGGAAGAGAATTAGATAACATTGGTGGGCATCTGCTGGCACATAGGGTAAGTAACTTGCCCTGAGTCACCGATGCTGATAAACATGTGTGTGTTTCCATTAGGTACACTGTTGTTGATTGATGTGTCCACTCCATGAATGAAATGATTGCAGGAAAGGGTTGCACACTTCATCATTGGTGTGTGTCAGGACATTAGCCAGGATGAATGCGTGCTTCTGTAGTGACATTGCAGTTGCATTGAAGCAGCACAAACACATTGCATCATATAGGCGATATACTGTATGTGTCCGCTTGTTTTTAGCCATGCTAGTAGCACTGCTCTGGGTGTGGCAATGTCTGGCTGCTGACTGCTGTGGCCCAGGCTGATGTAATGCAATGATGTAAGCACAATACCTATTAAACATTGCCATGCATGCATTGTCATTGTGCGCATATTAGAATGCTGAAACAGGATGGCATTGTTTGTCAGTGCCCTCTAAGATAAATTATAATCACAGTTGGAAAAATGAAAAAAATTCATGATCTGGCATTAGACCCCAGGAAGACGAGAGAGCACTCTGTTGAAGCTAATGGAAATGTGGTTAAGGTTTTGTTAGGTTTAGGTACAAAAATAGTTTGGTTAGATTTAGGGAAACATTGGTGAAATTTAAAAAAATTACTTTGTTACATTTAGGGGACCTTTTTTGTCATGGTTATAACAGTAATAGCAAGGTTAAGGTAAGGAGATGACCACGGTAAAATGAGCCATTGACCATACCTCACGTGCCGCTAAAAGCAGGAAAACAGACAGTGATGTCTTGTGTAATGATGACAAGCATTTACACACCACATTACTCATATTAATCAGAAACAAAAGTGTTCTTTTACCAAACTGTGCAACCTCTGAATTTTCCAGTTTTATTTGGGGAGATCTAAAACAAAAAGACATGCAGTTCAAAAACGATCACTCTTTCAAATACACACTCAAGACTTCAGGGAAAGCTGCTAACCTCAACACGGGCAAAGTGCATTTATTTCTTGACGTTTTGTGGATAAGCATGAGATCTAAGACATGATGTTTGACTCTTTCTGCAGAGGTTAAAGCAGATAGGAAGCTATAAAACACTCTGACCATTGTGCTCTGTAGCTGTAAACCTTAGGAGAGAGTTTCAGTCACATGTTACGGGGCAGTGGAGGGAGACTGCAGTAGCAAAAATTGTCAAAAGACCTGAAGACGGTGTTGTCGTTTGTTGTCACTGTAGTGAAGTCTGCATATCAGCAGTGACTTGCGCTATTCCAATTACTCCATACTGTAGCCATCACTTCCCCCGATTCACTTAAATGCTGAACTAAATTCGACTTTTTGTGTCTCTCTTCACTCTAAAATGTAAACCATCCCAATGGAAGAACAAATTGCAGAATAAGAAAAGAGCCTATCGTTATAAGTGTAGAGTTAACATGAAGTGTGTGTGCTTATGCTCTTGCATGTGTCTTGGTACGTAATGAGGCTTCGAACCCAATAAGTGTAGCAAATTCTTCACACAGCCTGCTTTCCCACTCTTCTGTGGTTTCAGCTTCAAAACCAAAGTCTGCAAACAGTATTTCATGGAGATTTCAAACATGCATTACTTTAATCCTTGTGCAGTCCAGAATATATGACTCATTTGCCCTTGGCATCATTTCTTATGAAGTTTAGATTCAAAGCAATCTCAGTACATGGATTCTTGACCTGACTGACTCAACAGCGAGCCCTTTGCCTCCTTCATGTGAATGCACTGGAGGAACGAGGCTTTTTTTTTTTGTTTGTTTTTTTCACTCCCATGGACAATTTCCCTGTAATGGTTCTTCACACCAAAAAGCAAAGTGAAGAGGCATGCATGATAACTAGGTATCTGTTTCTTCAAATGTAAGAGTCAGAGTGGAATATTGAGATTTAGCCCTTATTTGAAGTTGCCAGCAGATTTTCAGTGGCTAACAGGATGCAGCTATTGCACCACTATTGATTCTGCAGAAACAGACAGTCCATCCTGGGTTGATGAAATGCTTGCAAAATGCTTAAAGCTAAAAAAAAAAAACCAGCAGCTACGGAGAGCAAGCTTGATATGACACACTGCATGTCCAATTCTGAAAATACCATAGACCTCTTCTTCACAATAAAATCTCATGTAACAGGTTTATCTCTCACATGTCGACACAACTAAAGCACAGTGTGATTATATAGCAGTATCACTGATGCACATGTTAAACACGTATTAACAGTGGGTTACTGCTTCTTGTCAATTAACACATCTGCTCTGGTGTTTTTTTTATATTGTAGGCAGGAGGATGATTCACTCACCCGCTTGTGAAAACATAGTCTGTAGCTGATTTTATCATTGTGTTGATGGTCAAAATGCACACATGCTCAAATTCATTTGAAACTTGTTAATTACTTCCTCAGCTAGATCTTCCTCCTCCCGTCTGTCTTCTGAGGTATATAATTCTGTGTTGATGCTGTATGCTTTGTTTTTATGCTTTAAATATTTGCCTGTATGTGGTTTGAAACACTGTAAAGCTGCTTGGAACTGGTTAATGCTGCTATCTTGGCAAGGGCTCCCTTGAAAAAGAGATTTGTGATCTCAAAGGAATTATCATGGCTAAATAAAGGTTGAATAATAATGATAATAATAGCAATAATAAAAAAGGATATTTCCAGATTATATAAGGTTATCTACAGAGAGAGTCAGGCTGAACTGCTAATGCTGGTACGACAGAATATTTCCTTAATTTCCCAGATCAACAACATTCAGTCGCTAATCTGAATTCCCTTATGGTTGTTCCCTGTTTTAAGCTTATGTAATTGTGAATAATTTAAGTTATATCACACACATACGCACACATGTACTCCTACACTTGTAAGGACATAATGCTTAAGTGCTTAACCCAAACCTTTCCCCTACCCACATCCCAACCTAAAACTAATTCTAAACCAACCCTTAAAACCATGTCTGAACCTTCAAACAGTTCTGTGCCAGGGTCTGTGCCAAAGTGAGGACCAGCCGAAATCCTCACTTTCCAAAAATGTCCTCACTCCCAAGGTCTAAAACTCAAATTGGTTCTCACAAATATAGTTGTACGGGCATGCAAATACGCACATGCCACATTGCACAGATAAAGAGAAGAGCCCTGTTTCAGTGGTACAGTACGTACCAACCAAGGTGTCCTCTCTTGGGGTTTAAACATTTAGGTCAGTAGGGTTCACTTACCATTAGGTACCTTCATATTCCCACTGCGAACAGGCCAAAGTCACTCATGTAAAGACTGCTTTCCCTTCATGCATTGAAGCTTGGAGCTATGATAAAAATAGATAGGTATCACTGATTATTCAAATAATGCTTCATTGATGTTTAGAAATTAGTAACCAAAATAAAGATACTAAAGATAAACATGCAACATTTTTCAGGGTCATCACTGCACAAGAGTTCAGGCCAATGTTAATCTAGAACATTCAGTTAAAAAGCACATCTCCTGATTCCTTAAACCTTTCTACTAGACAAGATGCTTTCCTTATTCAATGAAATTAAATAATATTATGGCCTAATTTCTACAAATGGATTTTAAAGGGTTTCTAGAGGATTGTAATTATGGGAGTAGTTTTTTGTGTAACCCCGTGCAGGCTGTTCCATAGTTCCTCTAATTAGATCATAATGTGCTGTGGAGTCCCATGGGGCTTAAGTGATCCAAAGAGGCATCTATGCTTTGGTTTAAGATGTGATTTTTCTTTAAAGGGTCAGGAGGGAAAAACCAGCCTGGTCTCTAATTCAATAATTTAGTCCCTAATTGTTACAAGCCCGAGCAACAATGAGATTCCTGGTCACAGAATTCCTTTGTACCCTTGCCGTTTCTTTTCCTTCTTTTCTTTTCTTTTTTTTTTCTTTAAACGAGGGAAGCCCTGATGTATGAGGGTATGTTATGTCCTGTGTAAACCTGTTTCCAACATGATGGTATCATTGCCATTGCGGAATGAAATATTAGCACAGACACACACTATTTATTTAAAAGATAAGGCTCATGTAGCAGTCCAATCCATCTCCAGTATCTTTCCCCACTTAACCTTTTCAGTGGTAGATATTATTTTTTGCCTCTGTAGTGCCGTTTTTGAGGGAAATATCAACTGTTGGATGAATGTCCGCTGCAGTTGATGCAGGCATTCATGTCCCTCGTTGGTGGTTCCCATGACTTTCCCTCCAACCATCAGTTCGATATTTTTGAATTTTCCTGAAATGTCTTGGCAGTTGTTACATGGATTACAATAAAATCAGATACATATATCAATTGTGCCTAAGTGTTAAACCTTGATGACTTTGATGTTCCCCAACTTTTCCTCTGGTGGGTTCACAGTTGTGGCTTTGAGTGACATGGTTCATTATGGGTTTCTATGAAATTTGGTACACAGAGTCATGTTCCCATTTGGGATGAATTTCAACATGTTTGGTGACTGTCTGACTTTTCCTGAAGAGGTTCCATACCTCTTCAGGAAAAGAGGTATGGAATGTAGATATTTGCAAAACTAATGACATTCCCCTCATCCTCAGACATGTTTAGTGATAATTTAGCAAATTGACATGCTAACACACTAAATTGAAATGTGCATATTGATTATAAACATTATACCTGCTAAGCATCAACATGTTAGCAGTGCCACTGTGAACAGGTTAGCAGGCTGCTGTTAACATTTACCTCCAACCATTGCTGTGTGGAGTTTGCATGTTCTCCCCTTGTTCACCCGAGGTATCCTCCTTAAATAACCCCCACTAAAAACATGCAAGAGGAATCACCACCTGACCAATGGTGACGACAGAGAGTTGGGTCCCGGGGCACCGCTGGCAGCCCACCGCTCCTGGTCTGCTGCAGAGGAAGGACGGACCAAGGATGGGTTAAATGCGGGGAATAATAATTTCACGGAAGCATGGCGTGTGGTGTGCAACTAAACTCTGTGTGTGATAATAAAAAGTACGTTTCTTCTTCTTTCTTCTTCTTGCTGTGCCTCACAGCCTTAGAGAGCTGTAGACTCTCTTATTTCTGCTTCGTCTAGTCTTTAACTCAACCATTCCAAGACAATAGAAAGAGATACAGTAACAGGAAAAGGCAGCCAGAGAGCTGAGATGTTGTGACCTCATTTTTGAAGACATCTCCAGCAGGATGGTAGTCCACCAAGTTTACTTCATGGCGATTGCTCTCACCTTGGTATGGTTTCTGTTTGTCTGCTTGATTGAGTAGTGTGATGGAGATTGAGAGTCCTCCAACAGAAGGGAGATGTCTCTACCAAGTGTAGCTGTTATTGAAAAGATTTTATGCCTAACAGAAATATCTCCACGTCATGTTGTAGTCTTTGTCCATACAAGTGATACCAAGTCTTGATAAACGGTATGTTATAAGAGGTTGTGTCTGCAGGTCCCCTAGCTGTGTTCTTTTATTCAGTATAGTGGGTTTGGTGAATGAAGTGCAGCACTAGCATCCTCCTGATGGCTTCTGGAATGACTACCGAGATGAGACATGGTCTATTATCATCTTTTCTTAGCGAAAAAAAATGAAAATTACCCGGAAAAATAGCTCAGTCATTTGATTACTTTAAATGGCTTTTATGTAGGGGAGTAAGATTGAGTATGTACCATTATCTCTCTGAAGCAAATAAACAAGGCTGGTCTGAGAGCAGTGTACAATTTTCCAACAGCAGATTCAGGGCTGCCTGTGTTCTCATGATACTGTCTTGTCCTTTCAGATGGAAGTGCTGCTGATTGTTAATGCATTTGGATGTCGGATCAGTCGTACTGTGCACCAAATAAAACTTTCATATGGTGAACAGAGGCACACTAAAGCATAATGCTGTGGCATGGATGTGGACAGGCTCTGCTGCTGTGATGATAATGGTCGTGCTGGCTGTGTTGTAGATTTGGCCACAGAGTCAGGAGAGGCTTCAGGAGTGGATGTGATGCTTAGAGAGGTGAAGAGAGAAAGCAGGCAGGAGGCCAGGAGAGAGAGGAGGCTTTTGGACTTAGTTTAGTTTGTTTTACAACCAGTGTTTTTAGACTAAACTATATGAGTAAGGCAAACGTGTCACCGGCAGACAATGTTGGATGAATGGTCACAGTAGTAGGTTACATACAGTATATAAAAGGGTGATCTTGTTCCTCTGAATTGCGGTTGAGAAGAAATATAAGTTCATCTCATGATAATTTGATCATTGAAGCTATCGCTATAAAGTTCTTCTTTTTAGCTTATCCCTTTTGGGGTCGCGGGGGGGGGGGGGGGGCGGAGCCTATCTCGGCTGTCAACGGGCGAGAGGCAGGGTGCACCCTGGACCGGTCGCCAGCCGATCGCAGGGCACATACACACGCCATTCACACTCACACTCACACTCACACCTAGGGGAAATTTAGAGTCACCAATCAACCTAATGAGCATGTTTTTGGTCTGTGGGAGGAAGCCGGAGTGCCCGGAGAGAACCCACGCATGCACGGGAAGAACATGCAAACTTCACACAGAAAGGCCCGACCCGGGAATCAAACCTGCAACCTTCTTGCTGTGAGGCACGCGCACTACCTGCTGCACCACCGTGCAGCCCAACACAAACATCCATGGATCTTTTTAGTTTGCTATGTCGGTTGCCTCCAGTCTGTTTGTGGCTTTGCTGCCGTGTATCGCTTCTCCTCTGAGCTTCAGTGGCTTTCAGTGAAGTCGATTGATGTATGTCTTATAGGTAACCACAGGCTAGTTTGTTTACTGTCAGGCTGCTGCTCTGTGCAAACATGCTCATAGAAGAGGAGCAGCAGACTAATTCTGTGCCTGTTTTATGTCATACCGTTTGCAGCATTGCAATGTTAAGCAGTAGACAAACAGTAAACCATTATTACATCATAACACCTCATGGAAAATGATAAATACTACAAGGATGGTTCATTATATATTGAATTCTTGTTAGCAGAGCTATATATAAAATACATATTTTGTCAGCACTATGATACCTCGCCTTTCAAAACAACATACTGCAAGAAACCCAACACACTGTAACTTCAAAGAGGCCAAATCATCTGTTTCCAAGCAAGCCTTGTTATAAAATTCTAACTGGATTTAGACATGTCATAGCAGGGAAAGCGCAGGTGTAATTAAAAACGTGTCCATTTAGGCGCGCCAGTCCCAAGGCTCTGATATGGTGTTTTCTGGCTTACTGACAGCACTGCTTAACAAGTCACTTGAGAGAAAGACAGCCATTGTTAAGGTTATTTTCCACACTTGCACTTGCCATGAAAAGTCAAAATATGTGCTGTGATACCAAAGTAGAAAAGAAAACAACTAAGTATCATTGATGTGATAAAAATGATAATTAGCATGCGAGTGAGAGTAACCTACTCAGTATAGCAGGTGATTGAGTTAAATGAAAACCTTTTATCCTTAGAATATTCATATTATTTTCTGCATTCTCTCATATTAATATCATATTTCATTTCTGATACAAGTTTGATTCATAAATAAGAAGTAGTCTTGCATTTTAATCATTCAAAATGATGTTATCTCTATAATTAAATACAAAGTGAAAGCAGACTCGATTCTTTTTCTCAAGGAAATTTGTTGTTGCCTCAATTCAGGGACACATATTGCAGATGCATAGCTAATCAGATTAGGATTCAGGATTACAGCGTTTAAATAGACAGTGTCTTTTGCATCTCAACCCACACGCTTCAACCACAAATAAGAGTATTTCATTTTTTTTGTATGTGGTGACACATGGACCTTTATGCAGAGGAAAAGGACGTCGCTCTCTCTGTGAACCATCTGCTCATTCTAAATATTGGTTGCCTTTGGTAGGACGGCAGAAAGTCACACTCATCCATGGGGAACAAAGAGCGACACACAGCAGCATGTGAGTAATCGAAGAGACAAAAAGCCCCTCCACACATGGAACCCGCACATTTCTGGGTTCAGTTATCCCTGCAAGATGGTGGGCTTTTTGACACGCATCTTATCTTCACACATTTCCTGTAAGGACGCATTCAGCATTGAGTCTGTTCCCTCGTGACATGACAGCGCTGGATGGATTTCCTTTTCCATTCACTATGGGTGGCAGCTCTGCTGGAGAACAGCAGCCAGTTGAAAATAAGGACACCACAGGAAAGGCATTAGGATGAAGATGAAGAGCGTTTTCAATCCTCGGGCAGGCCACATAAATGATGGATTTTGAAAACTTGTTTTGCATGTGAATGCTTTTGCAACCCCAATAGTTTTCAAAGCAACGCAGCCTTGTCTCATTTCTAATGACATATGATGGGGCATAATATTTAGGAAATCTGTGGCTTCTCCACTGTTACTCAGTCCAGTACCCCCAGTTAAAAAGACACAGAGAGAAAGAAAAAACAGGACTTTTGAGAATAAAGACTTCAGAGGTACATTTTGGCTGTTGTTTTGCTCTTGTAACTTATGACTGGAGCTAATACCTGTAATGACAAAAGTCTGGCAACAGACAGTTGGACTGACAGTCTCAGAGCAGAGAATTGTGAAAACACAGCTCCAACTAAAATTACTAGACATTTCTCATTACACATCAACACTCTTCCCATCTCTTTCTATCTGCTGTGTTTGTATGAAGCAGTGTTATTACAGTCATAAAGGCAAAATGCTGGTGTTGGATGGCTTTAACTTCACTGGTCCCTTACAACAACTGAGGGGTTGTCTTCAGCATTGTCTTAATATGAAATTTGATACTTCGTCTTAACTGGCTGATAGTCCCAAATGTGGTTTTTATTAATGTCATTACTTCCGTTAAGAAACTTTCCCAGAGAGTTCTTGTGAGTGTTTCTTTGGTTGTTGAAGAAGAATGACAAAATATTTTATGACAGGTCATAGGTTTGCAAAGTCCTCAAGTAAAATGGAGAATCAGTTCATGTAAAATTGACTCCTGTTCTTGTTTGCAGATGACTTTGACTTGTACTCATTTACAACCCTGGTACATTGCATAAAACGTACACACACAAAAAAAGAAAAGAAATCTAATAACTTCTTTTTTGACATATACTCAATAGAAAAGGATGAAGGGTCTGGGGGAAAAAAAATCTGAAGACAATGAAAAGACAGGTGGAGGACATCCATGGTACAAGACATAAAAGCTGTTATGTTCTTTGACGGTTCAGTGCAGATTTGAAGACCTTTTTACCAAACAGGAAAGTACAGAGAGGTGTACAGACAACTAGCTCACCCTGCATTTATCTGACATCTATTAAATATATGGCTGAAGAGACTTTTGTATCATCTTAAATTCCAGGAGAACATGATTGTCTGGTATCCTAAAGTATTGTCTGCACTCTGAGAAATGGTGGACAGAAAGCTAACTAGATAAAACAGATAGATCACCACTCTACTATGTAATTGATTGGGTATTGAATGCCCCTCCTGTTTTAAAGCGCGGCAGAGTTCACGGTTGAATGATTCTCTGCATTTCCCGTTCTGAAGAGAAAATCAGGCAGCTTGAGGTATAGAGTCCTCTGGGGAAACAGAAGAGGTTCCTTATCTAAAATGGATCTGGCTATAATGGGAGGGATGAAGGAGCATTTTCCTCCTTGCCGTTGCAGAGGCATGCCAAGGACCTTTTGATGTTTTATGAAGAATAAAAGGGGATATTACTTACTTTTGGCAGATAGACTCAAAGCATCTCATAAGCTAACTTAGTTGAACAGAGAATAAAGCATTGAAGAAAGGGCTGTTTCTGAACAGAGGGATGATGCAGACAGGGTTGCACTTTTCACTTTGATTCACTGGAGTCAAAAACAACTGGATCTCGGCTTTCTTTCAACAACTGTGAACTCAATGATGTTCATGCCGTGGAAAAGGAAATCAAGGGTTCATTGTGAACTGCAGTTTATTTCTGAAGAGGTTAATAGTTTAGTCAGAATCTTGTTCTGGCAAAGGCAGATTGTGCACACACAATATTTGTGTGGAAGAAATGCTTCTGGCAGAATAAAACCAAAGTCTGCCCTCCAGTATGCTGTATACTGTATGTAGAATAGATAAGAAATAGTGGATTAGGATGCAGGGAGGTAATTTTCTAATTGATAGTGATGCTTGAGTTACAGCTGTTTCTTTCAGTTTTTAAAGTCATGTTTTCTACTACACTCACTTGCCCTTATTGAAAGTGCATATGTGTACTCTCCAGTTGTCTATTCGTTCATAGGTCCCTTCCCAACACTACATTCAGTAAGGGTGCACATACTTTGCTCCGAGCTAAGCCATGAGCTACTGCAAGCATTCAAACCATGCTGGCCTTGTGCAAATGCTTTTCCACAGTGCAGCACACCAAGGTAGATTAATTAGTTTACCTTAATGATGCTTTGAAGGTCAGCCGGTTGGCACGTTGTAGAGCCTGTCATCTGCATCTTTTCATCAAACAGCTGAACTTTAGAATGCATTTTTGCACACAAAGTGGACTGTGTATGTTGCCCTCTATTTCCTCCATTGGAGTCACATTGTGAGCGATTCCTCTTCATGGCCAGTTTGGACTCTTAATTTCAGTGGTATAATCATGTGCTGTCACGCAGCATTTATCATCTTAAACATGGTGGCTTCAGATCATAATCATTGTGTATTATAGTGTACATTACATTAAATAAGCATTCCTTTGACTGTCTTGTTGACTCATTTCTCTCATTTCTGCAGAGAAGAGTCTGTTACAGAGGAAAAAATGATCCTACTCACTGTGAGTACACATAAACCCGGCCAGTGAGCATTTTGTGTAGCTGTCCGTCGTTATAAGCAGTGATTGAACGTGATGCTGGCTGTGTGGAGCACTTTCCTCGGTAACTTATTGAGTGTTTTATGAACCAAAACAAAGTCAATCACTGTACCCTCAGGGATCCCTTTGTCTTCCTCTCTTTCTGCCTCTCTCGGGTTAAAAAAGCAAAGAAAACCCTATTAGACTGTCTACACAGAAGTCGAGGCCCGGCAGCACCACAGATAATCAATACTGTATGTTGATTCAACCCACTTAACTAAATGAGTGGTCTACCATAGATGGACATTATAATTAGGCTAGTTAAAAGCTTGGGACGATGTATACTGGATGGATTTTCTGCAGAGATGTTTTTTTTTGTTTTTTTTTTTAACTGCTTTCACTCATGCAGTTGTTTTTATCCTGTGGCTATTATCTCATCAGAGTGTCTTGAGAAAAACTTAGGGTTTAGATTGTCTGTCATGATGGGCCATGGGGAATTCAATAACTCATATAAATTAGTATGCTCTTAACTAATTAAGTTTGGTCTCTGTGTGAAAGTGACTGCTTGGCCTTTGAGAGGACGTGAGGTCAGTGATTTACTGTGTGCAGTTTAAAAAGGACATCAAATCACCTCAGATCCCGGTCAGACGAGTGAAGCCCAACCTCAGAGCACTTACATTCTTCATGCAATTCAATTAGGCTGCCCAGCGGTTGATTAGCACTCGAAGTCATTTTCCTACCAGCATTGCTCCATTTGCGATAGATAGATCAGCGGAGAGTTCAATCTTGTGACACTCGCTTGCAGTACCACAAAATGAACAACAAATTATGGTTTTAATGCTCACGGATGTTATGAAAGTCATGTATTGTTGCCTAGTGGTGGGGGGGCTGTGTGTTGCCTTCAGGGAGAGACAACAGTATTCTAGGTCAGATGAAACATTTGTTGCTTGCTATTTCATTTTAAACTGAAGCTCAGTGTGAGCAAGGACACTTTTCTCATTTGTTATCCACCTTTCCACCTGCTACCTTTCTTTTCCTTATTTCTTTTTGACATCAGTGTCAAAGATATTGCTGGCATGATTTAGCCATGAATTTGTTGACTGGCAGAAAATAAAAGATGAATGAATATATACCAAACTATATGAATATATATTTATTATATGTTGGTCAGACTAATTTCAAGATATCTGTCTATCTTCCTATCTATCTAATATGTATTTGTATATGTATATATACTCACCAGCTACTTGAAAGATTGTATTTTTTTCAGATTTTGTTTACTTTGTCAGAAAGGTAATAGTCCTACCTTGAAGGTCATAGTATGTGGTGGTGTTGTTGTACTGTCATGTATGTAAATAAAATGGCCAAAATATTAGAAATGCCTCTGAATGCAATGCATTTCATTTCAACAGCACGTCAAACTACAACCTCAATAGTTAAATTAATACCTCTCTGACAGTGCCAATCAAAACTGAACATTATTATTTTTATAAAGGCACATTAGATTGCATGGGTGTACCTAATGAAGTGGCCATTGACTGTATATACTTGACAGATAGCCTTGTGCAGGTATAAAAAGAACTTTTACTGCCCTGGTGCATATCTACATTCGTAGCCATGTCTCCTATTTGTTTGAACAAGGGAAAGTGAAGGATTATGGGATGGTAAGTGTCAGAATTGCACAACTACAGCAACATGGTAGTCTGGTTAGGTCTGACTGTTATCTTTGTTCAGGTGAGCCTTATTAGATCTTGTTGTCTTACCATGCAGACATAAAAAAAAAGAGGTTGGATATCTTTATTTTGAATTTGACACATTGCCTAATTAAGCACTGCATCATTAATCCACTGCATCCATGTGTCGGTCACCAATCCCTGTTTACATTGAAACTAATTGGTAGACAAGGGATATTCAAGTGTAGAAAGTCTTGCACAGTGGCTGAGTGCTTAATAAATAAATACTTCCCACTCAAGTGGCTACAGCTCACTATGCTGTGCAGATGGCATTAGCGAGACAAAAGAGAAAGAAAGAAACGGTGCAGGCAGCGCGTGTTCAGTGCAGCTGAAGCCAACTGTATGCTGATTTTATTTGTCTGCGGCAGACCCACAGCCTGACAGCATTCCATAAAGCTGATCATTAAAGAGCGAGGGGGTGGGGGGGGGGTAAAGACAGAGAGAAAGCCCCACTGTTTGGAAAAGAAAGCCATCTTGTGATCAACAACATGCCACCCCCCTTAGCTAAGCAGTCTTATGAAAGAGCAGTAGTGGCCTTAACAAGTCCAACATTTTGGGCTGGATCCAAAAAACAGATTAGTACCCAAACTGAATAGAACAAGGATAATTAGAGCAGATTACAAATTCTGTCGATTCACAGTTTACAAGCAGTTGTGTTTGAAGAGTAGCAATGCATGACATTTACCCTGCACTTCACAGGAAGTCAGGCGATGGTGTTATAGAGCAATGAGGTCTACATCTGTGACCATGATGATATGTGACCATGATACCTAAACCATAGGGATGGTACATGAAAAAAAGCACTTTTACTGTTTGAGTTAGGATCTGATCAATAGCACCACTTTGTCTTCAAAATATTAGGACTCTGTGAACGGTAAGTTGTTCCGTGATCACTGTCGTCCAGTGTGCTTTGCTGCTCTGATAGGGAGCTGGCATTGTGCCTAGAAGTGGAACACACACAAAGCAGCGAGCTGTTAGAGGAATATGGATCTTGTCAGAGGCAATGCCACAGAAGTCAGATGGATGATTCAAAAGCCACAGTATGTGGGCAAAGCAGTCTATAATGTGACTGATGATACTGTTGTGGTCAGGCAGTTACTGTAGCTGTATTGTGATTGTACATTTAGAATACGAGACACTTTTGTTGTGTTAGAAAAGACACAAACACCACTTTAAGGTGAAACACAAAGCAGTCAGTGCTTAGGGACACCGATCATTAATGTATGGTTGAATTACTCTGATCGGAAATTAAAAAACATTTATTTTACATGACACAGGTGATCAGGAAACATGATGCATTTTCCTTAGATCTTTGGCCTAGAGAAGCTAAAGTCTTCACTGTCATTTTCACAGCAGGCTTATGAATATTTAATGAGGTTAAAATGGAACAAAACAGCCAAACCTCCTGCAGGTTTCTGCCTCTAGTGACTTCATTCTCTATTAGTTTTAGTCTTCCCTGCTGAGATACACCAGCAACACAGGGATATTTTTCCACCGTCATCTCTGAATCAGTATATCAAGCACGGTTTGTTTTTACACATAAGTGTTGGCCTCTCACTTAATGCATTTCCATCTCCAAACCTTTCTGGAGGTTAGTCCTGGCAAATGGTCTGATTCATTGGTTCCACTCTGGCTAATTTCATGCTGCATTTCTGTTGAGAAACAAACATCAAGGAAATGGAGAAATAGTCAGAAAGCAGCACATACTTGCTGCGTGTCTTAGGGTTGTGGAAAGCGTTCATGGTGATCCACTTAGATCACAGCCACACACACACACACACACACACACACACACACACACACACACACACACACACACACACACACACCCATCCATTCCTCTCATTAACATGGTTGCAGCTGTGCCTGGGAATCTGCTCAGGGAGAGGAATGGGGGATTTGACGTAATAGAACTATTTGTCCCCAACATAATTATTATCATTATTTAATCAACTGTGATTGCATTAATCACAAATGGAATAATGACCAATGAACTGCAATCCATTTCACTTTGATTTAAATGGTTATCTTTTGCCCTCTGGTGACTCACTCTGAATTCTGATGGACTGGGCTTCTGCTGCAAAATCACCCAGTGTTATAAAAACAGTTTTTTTTGTTTTGTTTGTGTTTGCTTGTTTTTTACCAAGATTACAGAATCTAACATGTGAATAACCTTGGAGCTTCCTCAGGGTAGAAAATGTGACCTTTTTCTTTGAACAAGATACTCCCTTGCAGCAGCCAGAACAAAAGTTATATACAGTAGGTCTTGGGAACATGGACTGTGTGGGCGACTCTGAACACAGCGAAAAGGTGGGATGAAGCGTAATATACATTGGACAGTGCGATGATTAATAAATACACTGTCAGTCAGTTACATCACTTGTCATTGCTTTGAAGCTGGTTCTCCAATCACATGTGCCTTGCTGTGAACACAGCTCCATAAATCTGCAATTATTCGCTACATGATGGTAGAAATAAATATTAGAAAAAAGTTACTGAAGCCCGTTAGTCTATGTGGTCATATCAGTCTGATGCGTCTCAGAAAAGGAGGCCATAATGCCCATGACATATGAGCTGTAGTAACCCAACATCATGATTAACTATCTTAACACCAAGTGCTAAAAGATGCATCTGGTGTGTGTGGTTATGATGGAGCAGCCAGTTGTCATTAAGTTAAGGGTAAACATGGTGGATGGCTGTGTGTAATTTCACTGCCCTCTGGTGCCATGCTTTTAATAAGGTATTGCACATAAGGTTTAAATGCACGTACTGTTCAGAGAATGTTTAAATAAAACTGCTTATTCACATTTTCAGCATCATTCTATTGCACAGCACATTTCATCCAAGTATTGTGTTTGCTTTGTGGTAGCTGAGTGACCGAGTGAGTCTCAGCACAACATCTAAGACCTGTAAGTTTTCCACCAAAAACAACAACAAGCTTTGCACTGCCTCATTTGAATAAACCTCCCACTTGGTTTAGCCTCTCCTGCCAACTGTGCACCATGTGCTCTGCGCTGGGCATCGAAATGCCACACAGACGGGTAAATAGAATTTCAAGGTCAAAAAAGCCTGTGACTCTGGAGAAAGTTTCCTTAAGTCTGAGAAATTAACCTGGATTATATGAACATAGGTTTATGGTTGTTTAGATCAGTATGGATAAGAAAAATGGCAATAAATACAGAAGAAGCAAGTTAAGTTCAAAAGTGAAGAGACAATTCACTCAAATCACAAAAAACCACAGTGTTGTTGAGTACTTTAAAGTTCCATTCAGTTCCATTGCATTGAGATGGTGGCAGAAACAGCAGAGGGAAATACATCTAAAGCTATCTGCAGGATTCAGTACTGCCAGTGGGTAGTGGTTCTTCTTGTATACAGTCACTTCATTTCCAGGTTAGCCCCTGATCATTGACTCAGTTTAGTTCACTGATGTAAATGAAAAGTACAGATGTGGAAGGTTCCACAGTGAAAAAAATTCTCCACCCAAAGATTAGCAGCTCTTCCTGAGAGATAATTTCACCCATATTTTTGCAATGCAAACACAACTTAACCTGTTAAGACCCCACGGAGCTCGATGTGGTAATGTTTAATGTGACCACTGCTAAATATGCACGTGAGATTTAGGCATTCAAATGTCAGCATGTCTCTATATTAGACTGAACTTTAGATGTGTTCACAAATGGGTGAAACTTTTTTACATCTGCTCAAAAAGAAAGATTCATGTCAGTGATAACTGGAAGGGAGCACAGATGAGTAGGAGAAAATGACCCATTAAGGGCATGGAACAACAATCTATCAGCAAGAACATGCTTCTGTTATTAAAACAGTTTCTATTCTCTACTTGTCATGATATCCTGAGATATAATCTGATAGAAATTCTTTCAGGAGGAGCTGTGTTACTCTCTTGCATTGAATATAAAGTCTTAGCATCATGTGCTACAGTACCTGTCTCCTTGCAGCATTCTCCAATAATGTGCACACAAGCATATTGTTTAGAGAATTTGAACTGACTGCAACCAATTTTTGTGGAGAATTTGGTTCGCAAATGTGGGCGACTGCCAATTAAAACTCTCACTGCTTCTGTCTCTCCCACTGTCTCTATTGCTCTCTCTCTCATTTGCACCATAAAAATTGCTATTCAGACATTGCATTGAATAATTTCCATGACCAGGGATGTGGGAGTAGAAAGCCTCCACTGGCCTCCCTCACACTATCTCAGAGCTTGGCATAAATATTTATGAAGGTATTTGAATAATGGGAATTGAAATGACAAAACATCATTTTGAGAGCAGACACGTAGAAATAGCAGGAAGGTGAGGAATGGGGAAACAGCAGCGGTGGAGGAATCTTCCGGACTTGAAATGTGAGTCCTCTCGGGGTCGAGTCTTTGAGACAAGTGAGATGTGGACCCCACAATGGAGGTGCAAATAAATAATGACAGTGTTCATCATAATTTGTACTCTCAGAGAGGTTGTGGGTATTATGTGAATATATTATCCCTATGACATGGATATACAGATATGAGGGTTATCTACAGTAATTAGACTGATGTCACACAGTCCATCTGCAGAGTGGTGTGTCATAACGCTCTCTGAAGTATGTCACTGCAACAAAAGAGGCTGTAGCATATGAAACAACTGTTGACAAAGGAGAAAAAAAGCTATTGGTAAAAGGGAGTATAAAAGTGACAGTCTCATGGGAATAGAGAAGAAAAAATGAGATTAGGTGCAAGTAGAAAGGTGAGTGTTGCTCTCAGGGCGAAGACAACACAGTAGATGAAAAAAAAAGACAAGCACTGAGGGAGTGAGGTGCGGACGGCAGCTCTCAAGAGGGAAAATGTGAGAGGAGAGAGATGCCTGTGGTCTTGCCATGTGTCACTGCTGTCTTCTGTAGCTGTGCAGGTGACAAGGCTGCCTTGATGCCTCCCACAGGGAAAGACACCTCATGCTCCAGGAACAAGACATACAATCTTTCAGCTGGGATAATAGTTCCAAGCTTTCAGGCGTATGAAACTGCCTGAACTCTGCCTCACAAAAATACGGTAGATTTAATGATAAAATCTCCTAATAAAGTAATAGTACATTTGAATGTTTTAGTGCATGTTTGCTGAGTAAGTAGCAAATGAACACTGACTTATAGATAATGCTCAATGTTGTTTTAAAGTTGTTGTAGGTAGCTTATTGAAAGGATTCATTTAAAGTAGTTCTACAAATGATTATTATATTGTCCACATATAACTGACAAGAATACTGTGAGCAGGACAGCAGGGATAGGACCCAAATGCAGGTGATGGAGGTAAAGCTGGTGCAGATCTATGATTTCTTGCCTGCAGACCCATGAGACAGCCAGGTATAGGCAACAGGGAGCAAGAGACTTCAGGTAGGCGGCCTGGGGCCTGGACAGGAGCGGGGCATGAGACTTCAGGTGGGTGACCTGGCGGCACGGCAGAGGTCAAGCAGGGATGGCAGGGCTGAATGCTGGAGCAGCACTGGAAGACCCCCTGCATACTGGTGACGTAGGCAGAGCAGCTTTGGAGGACAGGCAGCAAAACAAACTGACGGATGGAGCTGCTCTAGAGGACAGATAGGAGGATGGCCAGACAGGTGAAACCTCACTGGAGGATAACCTGTAGGCTGGTGATGTAGAGGGGACCATCCTAGAGGCTGTTGACGTAGGCACAACTGCTATGGTGGGCCAGCAACCTAGGTGGGACAGCTCTGAAGGCCAGCAACCAGGTTGGAGATCAGGACATAAGTCCAGGAGCAGGAGTGTGGGACCGGAGACCAGCGGCTGGACATCTGAGGGGGAAAGACAGTAACAGGGGAGCAGGACTGGATGCTGGAGAAAGGGCTCCAGGACAGGAGGGTGGTGGACGGGAGACTAGCAGATGAGCCAGTGGTGCAAGGGAAGCAGGAAGCTATCAAAATACAGCCACAAGAGACTGTAACACAAACTGAGGATCTTTATAACACAGGGACTGTTGACTGCCACCGCTCAGGAACTGAAGTTCAGGCTCAGTGGATCGCTGCAGCACAGGAACAGGAGGCAGGTGTTAGAATCTCTTCTCAGGATATGACCACAGGCTATATGACTGATTTTCCCCATGTATGCCAACTCCATGATAACTCACTAGCTGAGCCCTGTCATTCATTTCTGATGTGCTTGATACATTTTTGTTTCGTTTTGTGTGTGCGCAGATTAAATGCAAATTGTTTGCATGTGAGATGTTGTATCAGACTTGCAGTTGGAGTTGAAGCACTAAAAGGGACTAATGTATCTGTGGGTGTGTAAGAGACCAAAAAAGAATAAAAAAAACCCATAAAAATAAAAAAAAGTTTTAGCAGTTAGCGTGTAATCGCTGAAACCATTCGAAAAGTTAGTTTTCGGTTTTTGCCCCGTAGGCAGACTTCTCAGTTATGTTTTAGTTTTTTGCCGAGCACTAAAAATATAAAAATTGTAGTGAAGAATAACAGGTGAAAACTGCTGAACTGTCAGTGGGTGTCTAAGTCATGGGAGCATTTGAAGTGTCAGCTGATGAGTAAGCACTGAAAACTGAAACGCTAGTTGAAAACAATGATAGCAGCCTGAAGCTGAAGTGCCAGAGGTACTTGAAGTGTTTGCACAATAAATGCTTGAATTGTCAGTACGTAAGCAGTGACTGCAGTTCAAGTGGACCTTGCGTTAAGATTTTTTAACTGAGAAAATAGTGTCAGTCATATTTTGTTGTACCAATACTTTATAGTCATATAGTTTCGCTGATATGATATTATTTTTCTCTGTTTTGCGTATCTCTATGGATCATTGTTTTGGTACCAAGGCTTACTCCTTAGCTCCATTCTGTAATTGTAAACCTATAGTAAATGATAGCAGCATTGCTGGAGCTGTAAAATGAATGAAGTATTTTCCTATTTGGAACAGAATAAGCAGGAGCAGACTGTAAAGAGGACCAAAGCTCCCCCAGAGCAACTTAATAAGTAAGGATTCAGTTTAGCATTCTGTCACCTCAACAGGAATCAGTCACGCTTCATCTTTTTGATGGTAAAAAAAAAAAAACACAAAACCAAAACAAAACATACACTTAGAACTCAATGCGATGTGCATAATGAGTTATTTACATCCCATCAGATTGACCGCAGTGTTATTCATGGAAACTATGTCCTTGTGCCAATCTTCTGAAAAGAGCTTAATCTATTTTCCTTATCACTCAGAGCAGAAAACAATGAGTCAAGAGGAAGAAAAGAGCTGAGTGAATGGAGGATGGGGGCGAAAAAAAAACATAACAGATAGTAGTGGAAATTGATTTTGAACAAGTGCTTTTATTCGACAAAAGCCCGGCATCTGAGGAGAAAATGGTCTGCCTGAATAAGTACTGTGGCGGAAATGTGGTTTAAACCCAACGAAAGAATGCCGGGGGGAGGTAAACAGAGACAATGGGTTGGGAGAGGTAGATAAAGAGTGATTAAAGAAAATGAGAAAAGAGGCAAAAGAGAAGCAGAAAAAACAACCTGAAAAGGGAGAGTGAAAAGGGGGAGAGGAAAGGAGATGTCTGAGTGAAAATGTGGCTGGGACAAGAAGGGGAACAATGAGTCGCTGTGCTCTGACTTTAAATCACCAACAAAGAACAGGCTCACTGATAAATTCAAGATGACTCTCTTCTATTCTTAACATCCTTAGTCATCACAGCAAAGTGCTATTAAGTGATGGTGGGTGAAGCAGAGGTTCAGAAGCACGGGCTGATTCTCTGACTCTCATTTGGTGATCAGCATTTTTAACAGTTAAACGCTCCGAGGCAAGACAATTCACTGCCATGTGTCTGAATTCAGAATATTTGTTTACTGAATTATTGTTTAAGAGTGCAGTGCATTATAATGTATTACACACCTGCGTGTTCTTAATGGAAGTTCTAAAATACTGCAAGGCCAGCTTACTGATGCATTTTTTTTGCAGAGCATTACAGTTTTAATCAATAGCTGTAGACCATCTTTGATAGAGCTGAGGAAGGCAATGGTCCCCTCAGTCGACAAAAGCTACCCCTCTCACTTTGTCCGAGTTATCTAATGGTATTCACAATGAAAATTAGATCCATTATTGCGTGCAGATAATTCACAGACTGAAGTGTAAATATAATATTAAGGAATACATTTATGATAGCTTACGAACCATATATTCCCAATATGAAAAGAGCAGGTTTTATCAAAATGGCTCATAAAGCAAGAAAAGGCTGTCTCTATTGGAAGGGCTGATACTGGTCCAGCAACATTGATAGCAGAGGACGGCGAGGTCCCATGCTCTTAGTAAGTACATGAGTCTGACAGCTGGATGTTATCAGTTTTATTTGGAGGTTAATTATCTGTGCGTTTGTCACTTTGAGTGAATCATTTGATCCATTGTAATATGGAAATATTGATTGCCAGCCACTACTGCATATACCACTAGTTACGACAGCTTTAACCTCTAAGGTAATGTAATTCTGCCACTTGAATGGTCCTACTGTATAGTTCTTCTTTTGCCAAGCAAAGCATTATGGGAACAGCTAAAAGCGTCTACAGTTAGCATGGCACAGTCGTGAATACATCTCATCTCATTAGTCCATCTTTCTTCCCCTGCCAACTTTATTTTTGTACATGCTACCTTTTATATGGTGAGCTGACAATGACAGACTGACTGGGCTATGTATAGCCTACTGCAAACTGCGACTGAGTCCCATTAAATTAATGAAGATGTTCTTTTCCAATTCTTCCTCTGTACCTTACTCTCAAAGAATTTATACCACAAAACCTTTTACAGACTGGCACTTGAGGCCACCGATCTTCATCATCTATGGCACATGGACTCACCAGATCTGCATTAAAATATTATGTTCGCTGTCACTTTGCCATTTTAAGGTTTTCAGAGACAGGCGGCTTGGAGGTGGACGTTGTTCAGAGCAGTGACTCACGCCACTTTTAACAATGGCTCTGTACATTTGTGTAACTGTGTAACATACATAAAGGAAGTACCATGTTAAGACGTGACCAATGATGTAACATCTTTTCCTGAATTTTTTATGAACTTCTTGCAAATTGCCTATCACTCAGTGTCTATAAGTGGGAGGGAAGCACTGTGACATTGTGGTCAGGGTATTAAATGAGGGTGGAGAGCGATGGAGAAGGGAACCATGCATCAGGTTATTGTCTTTCTCTGCAGGCTGGCAAAGGGCCTTGTTAGCCATTCCTCTTCTGCTTTAGTTGTCATCTTCCATTTGGCTTTCACCTTGGAAGACCGACATCTTTTTTCAGTCTGCCAACATTTTCTACATTGGCTCACTAAAGAGGCCTCACTTGAATATCAATTTTCTATGTCCTTTATCTCCCTCTCTCTCCCTTTCTCTCTCTCTCTCTGTCTCTCTGTCTCTCTTTCTCTGTCCGTCCATCTGTCTGTCTCTCTCCTCCCTTTTCTGGTTTCAAGGAGATAATAATACCAGCAATTACTCGTCTTATTGCAATTTATTAAAACGGCAGTAAATCACAGGAGGATTTTATGTCTCTCTGTTGTTCACATAATTTGCTTTGCCACTTAATGTATCCTTGAGGAGAGGGTGTACAATATGCATGGCCATGCACTTCACCTAATGTGTGTGCATTGTCCTATAATTATTTACCAAATTACTCTTTGAGAAGGGCCAATCCTTGAACCAGTTCTATGAACTCCGTTTACCCGCAAAGAGCACAAAGAGAACTAATTATTCTTCTTTCTTTTTTCCACACAGGAAGTTATTAACTGCAGATGCACAAATTTACAGTATGTGTTCACTGTTAGGATGATATCTCTCTGTTTAGACAGCGGTGGTAATGGAAGTATTTGAGTAGTAGTTATGGTCACAATCAGCAACAACAAAGCTGCATCCACACTGACTAGCAATCCACTCAAATAACATGGAGCCCTTTGAATTGCTGTTAATGTTAAAAACATTGCATAATGGAGCGCATTAACATTCCTAAGAAGTCTGAAGGGTGTGTTTTATTGTTAGTCAGATTATTTTCAAGTCACAGTTGCAGCTAAATATATATAAAGAGCAATATTGCTGATATTTTCTGATCATATAAAGTTGGACATGTATCTGTGGGTCGCACAGAAAAAGCTCTGATATGAATAGCGCTTTATAATCTCAATGCTACATCTACTTGCCTCCATGTCAAAGGACATTTGATTAAAATGTGGCGGACACATTTTTAACTCACGCTGTGACTCAACTGCGGGATATTCTTTCAGATGGTTTTCAGTTAACCATCAACGATTATGTAAAAAGTCACATATTTATTCTTTTGAAGGAGCCATATTTTCGCTCCCCCTTTCATTGTTTTCTGACCAGTTTCCTTGGAAACCACACATTTCCAAGTCAACACATTGTTTAATAACCAAATACAGCAGCGCAAATGCCAGCAAAGGCGAGCAAACTATGAGCAGCTAATACAATAAAACCCCATGGAAACGAAACATCGTCTGATAAATGTATACAGTATGTAGATTTCTTGTGAAGGATAATGTGTTTGCTCATTAATCGTAGATTAGCAGCTTTGCACTATGTTTGAGGTCTCACCAGGAAAACCATTTGGTGCTAATTTGTATGAGTAATAAAAAGAAATGCCAGGCAGTGTACAGTGCGCGCAACACAGACCTGCCAAGAATACTGTAGATCGATTTAAAATACACCATATAAATTATTTCAAAATGTGAACATGCATATTAACATGCTTCAATGCAGAAAGGCATGGCACTGTTTCAATTTGAAGCTGCCAGCCAAGGCAGCCACATTATTCCCAGTGGGTTGCATCAGATCAAGCATCAAACAGAGAGACATGGGCCTCTTGTGTTACTTCATGGTGAAATGCAGCTCTGTCTGGCTCTATACCTGCAGGCTGATGAAACAGCCGCACCTCAAATCCCTCTGATCTGCCGGATATGTAACATTATATAGCAGGTATTTGTCACAAGCATGTGTCATTCACAGGTCACTATATAAAACCTGTCTAGGCAGCAATAAATCACAAAGGTATCACTCAGAGAGCAACTGTATGTGCCCTTTTTAATCAAGCATGTGGTTATATATTAGAAATCCTTGATCAGATTGATTTGGCAGGGTGTCGGTACAGAGGTACAGTAACTCATTAGTGGAACGTAAGGAAAAGACGGTTTCAATGGAAAGTTGTCACGTGTATCTCATCATTAGTGGAGATTGTCATTTGAGTTCACAGCTGGTTCACACTCAGCAGTTGTATAACACTGGGGCCAGTGAAGCTTATATAAGGTGGCTTACAGTAAGTTAATAATTTAGTCACAGCTCCTTCTACATTCTGGTGAGCTTCTAAAAACCAATTTCCCATTAAATGTCAAGTCGTCCAGGTCCAAAGAGATTTTTCAAGATCAGGTCCAGTCGCAGCACATGTTTACTGTAGTCGGATAATCACTGCTACTGCTAATGTGCTATGCTACTACAATTCACAAATGTGCTAGATTTCACAGCAACCCATCTAAAAGTCCTTGAGATATCTCCGTCTGGACCAGCACGCTGGACTGACCGAATAACAGGCCGACATTGCCTTCCCTAAAGCCGTGCATCTAGCATGGCTGAAAATCACCATTACAGCTCGCATGGGCCATGTCAGCTTACTATGAAGTCTTTCCAAAATTTAAGTCAATCACAAGGCCTGCTATTATCTACTTTAACCTTGTCTTGCAATTTCATGCTTCAGCTAAATCTAAATTAAAGTCCAGACTTCGGTTACTTTGTGAGGCTAATATACTTTTTGTAATTGTCGGTTAAAGGTTGGAATCGTGCCAAATTCAAAAGGAGTGTACATCTTTCTCTATAAAAGTCCCCCTGCTTTACCAAGTACAACTTACTGCAGCGTACTTATCTTCCATGACCCTTAACCTTTATCTCAACTCCCTCCTGCTTTGGCTGGCAGCCTCCTTTCATTTCGACACATTGAAAGCCCTCTACCTCGTTAATGATGTGTAATTATCTTGGAGTGTGTGTGAGGTGAAAGCTGATTTCTCTGTGTCAGGGCTGTTGACAGGCTTGACATAAGTTTAGCAGTCCAGGGCCGACCGTCTGTCATCCCAGCGAAAGCCTCGGGGTCAACATTCGGTCCATGGGGGACACTCAGTGACAGAGTTCAGGAGGTAAAATGACTTTGTGGCTTTTTCCCTCCTTCCATTCTAAAAAGGAAATTGGCCACAACGCTCTCTAAATGCAAATTGGAGGCTGGCTTTTATGCGCTGCACTGACCGAACATTGGCACTCCACTGTGAGGCTGGCTGGGTGGGTGGACACTGTTGAAAGTGCAGGTTCTGGGTGAATGTCACCAACTCTTGTAGGTCCTCAATCATCCTCTGCATTGAACAGCTCTTACAGCAGAATGGATGTCCTTGTCTTAAGTACAAGACTGGAATCAGTATTTCTTAGGAGATATACACTGATGACTACATTTCCAAAGAGAAATGTTCTCTCTGTACTCCTGTTTTATACAGAAAGACTGTTGGCTTGTTAGAGTAATTGGTGCCACTATTGATCAGCTCCACAATAAATCGTCGATTAAACATCATAGAAAGGTGCTTTTTTTTTTTTTTCACGTTTTTTCTTTGGTTTCTGTCTCTTTGAATTAAAAACTGACATCCCTCACCTTTCCTTATTTATTGGCTACACTGCTGTGATTAACTGAATACAAAGCAGAGAATGAATAAATGGCTCTGAAGTGAGCTGATGAGCAGATCAAAGTATCTCTGCCAGTCTAACAGCTCTGTCTGTGTCAGATGAACCATTGCCTGGAAGTGATAAAAGAATATATGGAGTATGAACTGTGAAATGAATGCTTTGTCTGCCATTTTCCCTGTGCACTGAGCTAAAAAATTATATAAAATTACTCATATATCAGGCTCAGTTCAGATTATTGAGATTCACCAATTTCCTCACTGTGCCAGTGTCATTATATGAACTTAGGTGGAGCTAAATTATATCCTTATCTTTTCCTTATTACTTTACAATGCTCTTAGATACAGATCAGTAGCCATGATGAGATTAGATTTTTCTCCATCTCCTGAAGGATTCTCAGGCGTTTGAAAACCCACCGCCTCTCTCGCTTCCTTTAGGTGTCTACCTGTGGACTGTCAAGATGAAACATAAACACACAGACATGGCTTTAGACTACAATGCCATAAGATGTCCCAGGGAACAGGCTCTTTACTGATTAAAGAGAGCCATTATTATATATATGTATATATTGGTTAGCGTTCAGTGTTTAAACTGAGTAGAGTGGGAAAGGTTTCTGTGGCAGCTCTTTACACTCTATTTTGTGTTTGAATGTTGAAGTGTGACGTGCGACAATCAGTGTTGGAGCTCACACTTTACAAAAGTAAAATGTTACAGTAATATATTACTTCAAGTCATACTCCTCTCACTGCAGCACGTACCCAACACACACTTTTAATCATGGCAATGTATTTCTCTGCTGCTACTCTGTTCATTTCTTTCACTGCCGCACGACAAACGTCAATCATTAATGCTGCATATTCTACATTTACCTAATTGTGTATTCCATGTGAGCTGGCTGATCGAACTACAGATAATTTACAGCATCTACAGTAACTCTAAATAGACTGCGTAATCTTGGTCTCATGTTTCTTTCATTCTTTTCTCTTTTCTCTCTTATAGGTAAGTGCCGCCAGTGACCTCCACCAGGACAGAGAGAAAGAAAACAAGGAAGAGAGAATGAGTAAACAGCCACTATCTCCAGTGCCATTCATATCTCTGTGGGTTTGCTGCTCTTCCTCCATATTCAGTGGAAAGAAACAGAAGGGCCATTGGGTCATGATAAACAGCTAATGGGAATCTGATTGCAAAGAAAAAAGAATGGACACTTCAATGTCAAAATTTCTAACTCTGAGAATGTGTGTGTGTGTGTGTGTGTGTGTGTGTGTGTGTGTGTGTGTGTGTGTGTGTGTGTGTGTGTGTGAAACCAGCAGAGCTTGTGTTGCAGTATAGAGTGTGTAGATGACATCACATATGTCTATGTAAGACCCTCTGGTTGTTTAATTGGCTTCAAATGAAGCTTAGTGTTCACACAGTTTCCCTGTCTAACATGCCTCATCACCTGAACTTGATGCATCTTTGGACTGCATTATGTTTTACAGCAGTCAAGGAACCTGAAGCCAAGCCAGTCAGAGGCGGTTCCTGTGTCAAGGTTTACCTTCAAATACACATGGTGGTCCTTTGTATGTTTTGCTCCGTGCACGAATGACAAACCAAAACTGAGCTGCACAGACTTTTGAAAATAAAATAAGAATATTTTCGAGTGAAGAACAGTTTCTAGTTCCTAGTTGTTATGTTGCTGCAGTCAGATTTGAACCAGATGTCCCTCGCTGTTGAGACCGAGAAAAATGAACCTGGTCATCTATCAGTGCCTGAAATCTGTCATATTTTGCCCAATAAGTCCACGAATGTAAAGCTTAATGTCATTTTGTCTTTTCATTGTGAGGACATATCTTGAAATTGTTTTTCATTTCTGGAACCACGTGATGATGCACATTACTATTCAAGTTGAAAACTACAGTTAAGTGCAGTCAGTTGTTGCTCCAAAACACACCAGACTGCAAATCATCCAAAGTGAAAGGATCATTGAACACGTGTGTGTAGGTGTACTCGATGTGTGTGAACCTTGTAAAAGCTTGAGACGTATCAAAGGCAGGGAGATGAACAGAAACGTCTCTTTGCCTTTTAACTATCATGTACACGACCAAATCCGTCTTATGTCCTTGAGTTTGTATTTAGCTCTGTGATTGATTTTACATACGTTTGTACTTTGGAGCATAAACAGAAAACATAATTTCAGTTCTTTTGAAGTCCCCAAATGGATTCACCATCATTTCGTCCAGTATGTGAGTGATTTTTAATGCCATTGTGTCCTCTTCCATCGCACAAGGTAATTGGTTCCTCAGGATTGTTAACTGTCACAATTGACGCTCGATTGGACTGCATCTCTTTGTCAGAGCGAGGTGAAGAGGCCTGTGAAGTGCCTCTGCGTTCCCATCAGCCCATAATAAGTCCTCTCACATTCACTAAAATCTCCACATGGAACTTTTTCAAGGACCCACATGCGAGTGGACTCGAGCACTCAGCCTGTTGACTTGTTAAGTTCAGAGGGGTTTCAGACCTTTATCTCGATTGTTGACACTCATCTTCACCTGTTGTGCAGTTATCACTGTCTGTTATGAAAAGCTCCAGCTTCAGTAAATAGATCCCTAACCTCCAGTGACAGGTAAGCAGCGAGGAGAAGTCAATCATTGGCATGGTTGCTTTCGCAGCTATGTAACCATTAATATGTTATGCCTGACACTTGGCTTTTCAGCAAGGTGATGAAAATAGCGGAAAGTGCTGATATTGAATCCTTTGAAGTGCAACCATGCTGCCTTTAAAAGACACTTATCTCTCAGACTGCTTGGTACACCTGTGACCTTGCATGAATATTTACTGCAGCCTGTGCTTTTAGTGTAATTTTCATGCACGAGAGAAGTCTAAAGGAGCTGAAGCACTGGGCACTGAAACCCTGAACACTAAAATAAGATACAACTGCTGTTTGCATTTCATAAATTATTCTTTGCATTACACACTTTTTATCACATCCATGTGCATTATTAGTCTCATTTTACACCACATCTGTGCGACATGGCGTGACTTTGTCCTCAAGATTGAGTTCATTATTTTATTCCGAAGCGTCGTCATACATTCAAAAGTCTATTTTTAATACTGTCAATTGGATGACAGGTAATATTCTAATGCTCTTCTATGATCCTCAGATCTTGATATGCAAATGAACAATCAGATACAATTATGAAAACTGACTTTCAAATGACATTTAATATGTTTTGATGAAAGGGGTGCATTTCAAATTTCTGACAGCAGTAAATTAAGACTGAGGGATGCAAGGACAAACATCCCGTTTCCAAAGTTTCTGTGTCATGTTTTTTTTTTTTTTTTTTTTTTTTCAGTTTATTAATACAGATACTGACTTTCTGTTTTGATTTCAATGAAAGTTATTTATCTGACAAATGATGATGAGCAGCCGCCATCAGCAGTGACTCTTAATACCCATCTAGACAGCACAGTTGGTTGATTATTGACAGCAGCTTGTCAGATAATATACACATCAGTGAATCATATTAAATAGCAAACCAGTCAAATGCGGCAAATCACCACATCGTTAGAAATTAAATGGAATATGTTTATCAAGATGGAAGTCACTCATAATTTCCTCAAACAGCTTATTATTTTCTGCATCTAATAGCAGGTTGCATATCAGTCTTCCCAAATTCACCACGAATATTAATAATACTGTCAGTAGTTCCAAATCTCTGCCCCGGTCCTTAATACCTGTATGTGTTTCTTTGACGATGTCTTACCTGTCGTAGAACAGTGACCGCACCTCCTGGTTCTCTGTTTTTTGCCCACTACATGATGGGACAGGCGTCAGTGTGAACAGATGCCCCCCTGTAAGCTTTATTAGGGGTGAGTCAGGCTGCCCAGTAACTCATAGTTTGCAGGTTGTATTCACAGTGCTGACTGCAGCACCTCTGTTCATTTGAGGGCCTTGTCACGGTCATTGTTTCATCAACATGAAACAATCTACATGATCTACTGTGTGTGTGTATATACTGTAAATGAATCACAACTTATTTGTCTGTTTCCACTCCATCAACTTCACTTTTGTACACTCTCCCTTTGATACTCTGAGCTGAGACTGGCAGGTAGCCACTGTGTGTGTGCTGTGCTTAAGCTCTGACTTTATTGGGCTGGGAAACCAAATACAATAATTAGTAGATCAATTGATGAGTCAATCAACCAGAAATGAATCAGTTGTTTGTTTTTGGTTTTTTTTGGATAATGGATTTATTTTGTCATCTTTCAGGTAGAATTGTTTTAAATCAAATACCTTTCAGTTTTGCACTGTTGAGTAGACAGGACAAGGTATTCCAAGGCCTCACAGTTGGCTCTGAGAAATAGGTATTTTTCTATTTCATCAAAAAAAAAAAAAAAAAAATGTTAGTTTCATCTTGAATATTAACATTGGGATAAATACTGTATGATAGAGCTGTGATGTATTGATCTGCCTGTGTTAATGTTGGTGGATTCTGTATCTGTGATTCAGTTGTAAAAGGCCAAGACTGTGTATTTATCCAATTAACTTGATAGTGTGAAGCAAACCACTTGACCTTAAATAGTGTATTCTTGTTTCTTATGCACGATACTCAAGCTATTAAGCAGCACTGCATAAAAATATACGTAGTGTGACCCGACTGCGGTTATGCTTGTTGTTGACGAACATTCAGCCGTGGCACTCAGAGGCCCCACAGCCCAGCTCTTTTCATCTGGTTTGAGAAGACAAGTTTTTGCTCTGTTCATTCTTTTCTGAAGATCATATAATGCACCTTCAAAGGAAATCTACAAGAGTAACAGCTGTGACGTGCTGCCAATAAGAAATAAGTAAAAGTTAAGATACTACTCACTGCATTAAAGACACATCTTTGTGGTGAACTTTGTCTTGTCAAAATAGCCCTTAGGTTTTGCTTTCAACGTTTTCATCAAACATATGCAGAGGTTCTGTTTTTTATGTAGCTTTGATTGATTTCAGTTTCATTCAGGACACTGACTCGGAGCAGCTTATTTTGTTGCTTTGGGTCGCAAGTGCAGGGAAGCTGATGTTCCAATTATCTGATGTGGTCAGTTATTCAACTGGCACAGTCCTCCATTTTTTTTTCTTTTCAATTCAATACAGTTCAAAGATGGGGTGAGTCAGTCTGGAGAAAGATTGATGATATTCACTGAATTTGAATTTCAAATCTCCTTACGGACCATTAGTTGTCTGTTTTGTGCACACACTGAAAAAGGAATACAGTTTTTACACACAGCCCTGGCTCTATAAATTGGAAACAAAGTTGCTTGGACCAAACCACAAAACACTATTCCAGATAGTGGGCAAGAGGGACGGTAAATGTTGCTGAATGTGTAATCGCATTGTAAAGATGGAGCAATAGAAATATCCATCATTCTCTAGAATGACTCACCCCACCTTTAATTGTTAATGGTCTTTCCAGTCAGGATGGATGAACTATAATGGACATAGAACTCATTTCCAATTGTACATACACAGTAGAATATGTCAAACTCATAAGAGGCTTGGAGTTACTGTCTATTATAGTAATGATTTACTATTTATTGTAGATCAAAGATGATCCAGACTGGGATATCACATCATAGCACAAGGTATAGCTACATCAGACCCTGTGTGCCTTACTTTTAAAGAGGAAGACAAATATACAGGAAATATAAGCCTAGCGCTTTCACTCCATTTTGCATATACAGTATGTGTCATTTGCATACCACATCATGTGGATTTTTAAAGCTTGGCTAAGATCTCCTCCTAAGTGCCTGTGACAGCTGAAATGAGATTTACAGTACATTAGACTTCAAAGCTAGCTAGCTTGAGTTCTCCTCAAATGTTGCAGGAGACATAAAGCATCTCAAGAGAGAAAGTGATCTCTCTGAGGCTTTCATAACTCCCCCCAAAAATATTCACCTTACAACTTACAAAGTAGTGTCCTGCTTTAAAACTTCCTCAGCATGTGCAATCTAAAGTACTTGAATCAGTGCCTTACGAACAATTAAAGCTTAGTGTAATAATCGTAGTATTATTAGCATAGAAACATGATATATTGTTTGCTTATGGCTGCACACCTGTCAGTCATATCTGCCTCATGTTCTAGTTTTCACCAGTGAGAAGTATTTCTTTTTTCCCACTGTGTTCCTCCATCATGGCGTTGTTGACTTCAATCCAGCTACCTCCACTGGAGCAGAGCTGTTTGTCTCCTGTGTCTCACACCTGTCTGATCCTATTAGATCACAACACGTTGGCTGAGCTGATCAGCACTGTAATCCAGCAGATGGTGAGCTGATGACCGTTCATAATGGAGAAAATGAACATTAAATCACCTGATAATAGGAACTTGATGGGGTTTTGCTTCTATCAGGAGAACCTAGTCTGCGAGTCTGGACGTATGTGCTTTTCCTTGAATGTAGCAGATTCAGATTAATGTCTTGTCGGCCAGAACCCTGCAGTCCTCAGTCTAAATGAAGACCACATCCTCACATGATGTGAACTCTGTGACTCTGTGAAGTCAGTGTTTGTCCTCTTGGTGAACTAGAGGGATGATGTGTGTCCCCTCAGTGTCCAGTCCTTGGTCCTGTCCTCTCATATCTTTCCATGTTTTCTATAACTGATCCAAAGCTGGACAGCTGTCCTCCCTCTCAGCCTGTCTTCTGTCAGAGCCAGAGGGCTGGAGCTGCTCCCTTGTGTCCTGTCAGTGGTTGGACCTCAGCTCTGTCTGTCTCTTCCTCCAGACTCCACAGACAGAGCAGCCACACAGAGACTGACCTCCATCTTCTGTCCTTGAAACCAGGACAAAACTTCACATCTTTGTCTCTGTCCTGCTGTCTGCTTTGACTGATTACAGAGCTTTAAATAGGATCCATCACAGCAGTTATCATAACTGTGATCAGTTTAAAACATTTCATGTGTATAATGCTTACAGATTTTGATTGTGTTTCCACATCCTAATCAAAACAATGCATCATTATTACTTCATTATTACTCTGTGTGCAGATGGTTTATTATGTTTAATCAAATTGCTTAAATTAATGCTTTTTGTCACACTGCCTGGTAATTTATCTTGAGGACAACCTTCTTTCCTAATCTCCCTTATTTTCTTCTACCACCTGCTCTTTATTCCCTAATTGCACTGAATAGTGGTAGCCGTGTTCCTCCGGATACTGTAGTAATTAAACCACTAGAAACTTTGAAATCTCTGTCTGTCTGATGCTGGAAAAGCATTTCAACTCAACTAGTTCATCTAGATGCTGATGTGACTGTATAGCTGGGTGTAAAGAAAAGCAACAAAGAGGAAAAGGTGAGGGGAGGAGAAGAGGAGAGACTCTGTCAGTTCAGGCTTTGTCTGCTGTTGAGTGAGCGTGAGTCAGATTCAGCACAGACTGCGTCGCCACGAATGAGCCAGCCACTGCATTCGAGCCGAGATGTATGGGGCAGTGTTTGAGATGAGAGTGCAAAATGCTGCTCATCCACTATCAGTGTGATGTTGAGTATGAAAAACAAAAGAGCAGAGAAAGGATGGATAGAGGACACAGCAGAGAAACAGAGGGTTAAACGGGCATAGACTGAAAAACAAGGCTCAGAGAGATAAAAACAGATTAGAGACAAACAGCAGGAGAGATGCCATGCTGCGCTGTCCCACCAGACAGAGGAGAGCGCTGACTGTTAATCACATTGTGTTGTATTTTTCATGGGGACAGTGTGTTTGTGAGGGACTTCTGACCTGACTTCTGGAGGACACAGGACGCGTTCCTCGCTGCGTTTGTTTGCATGCTGGGATATGGACTGGCCTCGCTGAAGAATCGTCCGCCTCCGCTTTTTAGAGTCTTCATAAACCAAGATTGCGAAAACAATTCTTTGGCCATCAGTTGATAACAGATTTTCACTCTGAGCCGCCAAGAAGTGTGTAAATTTCCAGCTTAAATGCACAGCAGAGAAAGACCCCCTACAGCCTTAAATAGTCCCACACTTCCAAAAAACAAAAAGATCCGCAATCACATCCATGCACTGGTATTGCATGCTACACATCGACTACCACCTGCCATGAGGTGAAGTAAAGAGGAGGAATTAAAGGCTTTCAGGCGAGAGTAGCTCCTCTGCTCTTGACAGGTTTCAAAGGCAAAATGTTTGCTATGCATGCTGATCTGCCAGTGGGTGTTTATAGTTGTGCTCTTTCTTCTCCTCTGCTCCAGTTTGTCTCTCACAGTTTTCAGTTTGTACGGCAGCCTCCGTGAATGCAAAGTCACCAGTGGGTTCAGTTGTGTTGCTCTCGCTTTTCTCTCCTTGTCCTTCCTCTCCCGCATTCTGTCTTTTCCATTTCAACACAAAGTCGTTCAGTCTCTGGAGTTTGCATTGACCTTCACTCTGAAAGATGTGCTCTGAATTTTGTGCATTTTTTTTTTCCCAGTTGATTTTTTTCACCTCTCACGAGAGATGGAGGCATTCCAGTTTAGAGTTTGACTTTCATTACTCATCCTACGCTCACACACACACACACACACACAGATAGACACAAGCAGCTGTTAACCATAAACAGCTCATTGACAAAATTGGCAGTACTTCAGTTCATCTTGCTCGTTTCTTGCTTTTAACCGCTCCTCAGTTTCACATTAAATTCATATGGTCTAAAACAATAAGCTCTATAGTTCCCTGGTCGCCACGCATGAAGGTGTTCACACTCTCTCTGCCAATGCACCCGCGAGCCCTTCACCTCATGTCAGGCCTGACTACAGAGCCTCTCCCTGCTGCTCTGCCAGACTGAGCTGGCACACACAATCTCTCACCCTGGCATGGACCATTCCCTGTCAGCCTCTGTTCCTACAGGAAGAATCAGCTAATTAGTCTGAAACTGAAGAGACAAAGAGCTGGATGGCTAAACTGTTTCTCTGTCATCCCATCATCCATACTTAGTATTCCCAGGTTTATGCCTTTAACCTAATGATGTGTAATCTTAGTTACATTTTATTATCCTGCTGGAGTGATTTGGACTTGCTGTTAAGGTACTAATTGTCTCTTTTCTCTCTGTCTTTTTGGGATGCTGTCCTCTGAACTGCTCCACCCTGGGCCTGCTGCGGATCTTTAAATGCAGGTAAAACTAGTGGTAGTTCATACTCTACTGATAGGGCTGAGGGGAGTAAAAATGTGTACATGAGCATATATACAGACTGGTGGAGGGTTGGTCTCCGTTACTTGATCAACTTGAAGAAAAAATAATTTGAGCATTTCTTGTCAAAATCAAAATTAAGGACATATCTGCATATTAAAAAATAGTTTTGAATCATGCAGATGCGGATGCCACAGTTGCCCAGCTTTTAAAACGATCTTTTGTCATGGGACTAATTCCCATGGTGGAGATACACACTCCTTCTGTGTAGTCCTGTGTTGGATGAAGCTTAGATGTCCCACCTGCGAGTGGAACACCATTTTTCTGACCACAGCATTGTAGCTTGGAGGGATGATCAACTTAATCAACTTTACCATGTATCCGTCCAAGAGTAGACATGGCTGACTGGCTCGAACTTCTCCAACAGCCCTTCCAAAATCTCCCATTCACAGCAGCAAAAACACTATTGTGAATACTTTGTCACCAGCTGCCATCTGTTGGTTCTGGAGGCTTCCTCCTCTGTGTACTCGGGCTCGATGCAACAGTCACTCAACATTTTCTTGGCAACTTCTGTTACTTTACCAACTAGAATGCTGTTCTTTCAGATCAACCACTCTGAAGTGAACAAAATAATTTTCATCAACTATTTAGTACAACTAATTGTCACATTTATGAATATGTCTTACAGCATGTTAGACATTTTTTTGTGTTCCCTGTTGACTTTCCAAACATCATAGCTCATGAATGCAGCGCTGTGTGGCAGCTGAATGCCAAACCTTAATGAAAGCCAGTGCATACATGTGTTTCTTTGTGATGCATTAGATGTTTGAACAAGTTTCAAGTCGCTGTGAGTTGATTTTAATAGCGTACTTGAATAAAACCGACAGGCCTGGAAGGTAGGAAAAACACATTTAAAAGTGCGTTAACTGGGAACCAGTTTGTGCGTACACAGCATTCTGAATGAGGTTTATATCAATATGTGGTGTCTTGTAAACCATGTGTGGGCTCAGTATGAACATATCCATGGCACAATAATAAAAACTCCTTTCATTTATTCATCCCTGATCATTTAGTCCAATCTTTCCCAAAGCAATGTCAGCTGTGAAATACACTATCATTGCACTTTGCTATGAACTATACTCCTTTTCTCAATGATGATTAGAAAAAGGAGGAGGCCAGCTCCTTTTTATTAATCATCAGAAAATTGAGGGATATTGATATGTCAGACATTTGGATACATATACTGATAAACAGGATGGATCAGAGTGAGAAATAAAGTCCAAGGTTTAGTGTTCTTTTACCTTGTAGTTGTGATGGGGCTGATTGTGTGATCAGTACTGAAATAGCCTGCAGATGGAAGTGCATCAGCATCATGCCTCATCAATTTAACCTTTTCTTTTCTCGCATTTTGACTTCGATGTTTCAAGCACAGCCATGTGAATAACGTTCCGTACTGTGACGTCAGTAAAAATGCAGGCTATGGGACATCTTTCATAACTGACTTAATCTAATTTGACCACATCCGTCTGACAGTGAATTGTGCTGGTCTTGTTTCCAGTTTGTGTGGTTGCCAGTGTTTTTTCCACCCCATGCAGTGACAGCCATATGGTTGGAGTGTTTGTGTGACGAATACTGTTTCACTTTCACCTACACTGGAATTGAGAAAATCCTCCTCCGTCCTAGTCATCCAGTCCAAGCTGTAATGTCAGATTTACTCTCTTCATCCAGTGAATAGTTTAGCTCTGCTGGTTTTCCACATGAACTAAGCTATATGAGTTCATAGCTGGTTCCTAATTATAATCTACCCTGCTCTGTCCTGCGCCTTTGTAGAAACAGGTAAACATGATGTAGAGTGGATGTGCTTGTGTTTGTCGGTGTATGCATGCTTCACATACACAAATATGAAGAGTTAACCATTCATTATGTTCACCACCCACAGCAGCATTCTGACGCGTCATAACAGGAAAACCACAGGTGCACCTAATAACATTAGTAATGGCTCAGCATGCAGAGTATCAGGGCCATGACACAAGAGCACCTAAACCCAATTAGTAGTCACTCCGCTTTTCATTACTCTCCACTGGCTCCATGTTGCCGCTCACATTGAGTTCAAGTCATCATTACTCGCTTACGGAGCGGCCTCAAGCGCAGCACCCACCCACCTGAACCCTCTCACTCAGGTTTATGGGCCCTCTGATTCACTACGATCTGCACACAAGTGACAACACTGCGGGGCAGGAAATCTCAAATTAAACTCCTCTCATGTGTGTTTAGTCAGCAGCATCCATGCTGGTCGCTCAAGACAGACCTCTCCTGAGTACTTGCTCACTTAATGTTCTCTTCCTATGGTCGTTTTTTGCACTCATGAGCACACCTGGGCTAAAGACTGAACTCAGCTGTAAAGAATTTACACTGACTAGTTGTGTTAGAAAAAGTGGATGATATGCAGAATACTATAGCAGAAGAAGATTATTTCTGATATTACCTACTCGACGAAAACACTGAAAATCATGATCATCATGGAATATGATACGTTTACAATGGTGGTGTTTCAGTAACATTGTATGTCCTTTGTCTTGTTATTTTGCTAAAACCAATACCTGTTTCTGTGTTTTGTGTCTTGTGACTTTTTGTAGTTGATTAAATGCTTAAAGGGATGCTTTGTCACAAGCAGTCTGCATGTCTGCTTTCAGCTTTTAGCTGCTTTAGCCACCTTCAGTTCATTGTTTTAGCCACTTACTATTGAATGGTCGAGCATTACCGCAATTATCAACAGACACATAACAATTGTTGGCAGTTCAGCAGACACTCTTTGTGAAACCACAAAACAGCAGACAGAGAGAGAGTAAACCTGCAGTGCAGTGGAGCTGTTAAGGACTTTTAGGGACGAAAGCCAATATGCCTTCCACTTTTCCCAGATGACTACTGGCCATAGGGGCAATTATGGATGTCATTTCTGCTAGAGCGTTTTGTATGTGCATGTAAATGTTTCCTAGCTATTAACCATAGTTATTTTGCCGTAAAAACATACCAATAGATGTTGACAGGGGGGGAGGAAAGGTCAGACTAATTGGAAGCAAAGCACTCAGAGGACTAATGAAGCCTCCAAACTGTCCACATGGTCTAGTAATAATCCTTCTTCTACTGCCAAACTTAGTGCCAGACCACTAAAGTTTTCTGGCATCCGCTGTCTGGCTTTCTTAGTTAATCTGTCCGATGCTCTCACATCACATGCTTCTGTTCACACTGTTAATTTGAATTTGACTCTTCCGTTTTGTTTTTCCTCCTGGCTAAGATTACAAGAGCCAGTTTCTTTCCCTCCCATGAAACCAATTTATTCACACAGCGGTATTTGTCCAAGAGGGTAAAATGAAACTATGGGATAAGGTATCTTGTGTGCATTCTCCACACTATCAATCCATGAACCTGCATTAAAGGCATGGCACCATTATTAGTTTGTAGTTTTGCTTTGTATTGAAGCAATGCTTTTATCAGACTAGACTACTACTGCTGTAGTTCATGGAGCGGAGGAGCCTTCCACTGCACCCACCGTGATTCAGACTCTCTATGAAAGTAGTAAACTTTGTGTGGGAGAGTGTTATCAGAAAAGGAGTTGGTATTTCAAAAAAACAGAATAGGTATGAGAATTTAAACATTTCTTCTGTTAAAAGGATAAAAGTTTTATATCACCTCTCTCGATGGGAGTGAAATGGAGTCCTATTCATGATGATTACATAAGGAGTTTTGCTTTTAGAGTTTCCATGGCTGAAGGTTCAGATTTCTAGCTAAATAAAAGGCTACTGCAAATGTCTCTCGTGCTGTTGTGTTTTAGCCTGCTTTGAAACAGATATTTTAAATATATTTTATATCTGAGACTATAACTAATGAATATAAAAAAAGATCATCAAACAGATCATGTTTCTCCATCTAAACCAGCTGAAATACACCTTCAAACGTCTGTAAATCTGCTTTCTTTCAGTCTGCTGATGAGGGCTACATAAGCTCCATAAGTTCCCTGCAGTCAGTTAATAAAATGGTGCTTTATGACAGAGCGACAACAAAGACGTCTCACTATGACATCACAGCTCACCTGAGAGCCTGCAGCTCACCTGTCTGTGTGCCTGTGCTGCTCAGACTGCAGCTACCAGGATTTTACTGTTACTAAAATGATGAATGACATCCACCAACAAACGAATCAGGCATGATGTGGCTAATTGACCATCCACTCTAATTGTCCTTATTTTTCCAATATAATAACCCCCACAAAAATAATAGCTCCTGATAGACTTGTGAAAAAGATGAGCAGACATTAGTTCCATGAATATGAATCCCACAATCCTAATGTCAAAGATGATAAATGTTTGGACTTATTACAGCTAA